>NW_016163588.1:0-35763 GCF_001687245.7 Rhagoletis zephyria | reverse complement strand
CTGACTTTCATCTTCACAATCGAATATCATGGCAAGATCGTTGTTTAAATACCGTTGTTTTCCAAAGAATTTTTCATTCTCATTCTTTTAGTTGTTTCTGAATTTGGAGAACCTGTAACGTCAAAAGCGTTTTTCGATTCTAGTTTTTGTAATTCATTTTTAATCCTTTCTTCTGTGACTGGCCAGATATACGTTTTATCAGTGCACTTGCACAATATTCCAGGGACCGAAAATAGCAGTTATTTTTTACCAGTTAAACTTGGCCTAATATTCTTTATTCCGAAATAAAAGTTTTTCTGGATAATAAACAAACAGCTTATCAAAATTAACCAAATTAAATATCATGTGAAAGAGGACTGAAATAGCTTTTAAACAGAAATAACGAACGAAGGTTACCGCCTCTATTTATTTTTATTTTTTATATCATTTAATACTAAAGAAATTCATATACCTGACCAAAGGTTTGTTCTATGGTAATTAATTAACATTTTTTATTGAAATATTTTCCAATAGGTGGCTTTGCTCGTTTAGATATTTCTATAGACATAGCTATTTAAGTCCTCTTTCATTTGATACCAAGCTTGTTTAATTTGGATAAGCGGTTTGATTATTGTCCGGAAAGGACTTTCAGTCGGGAATAAAAAATATTTGGCCAAGTTTAACTCGTAAAAAAAATAACTGTAATTTCCTGTCCCTTCAATATTCGCATTCGCAAAAGATCCGCATTGATTTTTGCGAATGCGAAAGCGAATGCGAATGTTAAAATTAATGCGGAAGCTCCGCGGTTGCGAATGCGAATGCGAATATTCGCAACAACCCTGGTTTCGATGCTTGTGTCTTGTACTACTGACTACCATGTTCCGTGCTGCGGCGAAGTCGATCTGCCTCCCTCCGTTGTTGGAGGTGTTGTCATGAAGCGGAATTTTCCGACTGTTGGACCAAATATGCCTTCTTTGCCCACCATGGCGTTAAAGTCGCCAAGCACGATTTTACCATCGCATCGGAGGCAGCGCTCATACGCTTCTCCTAGACGCTCATTGAAAACCTTCTTAGTCTCATCGTCCTTCTCTTCCGTCGGGGCGGGCACACAAATTAGGCTGATGCTATTAAATTTCGCCTTTATGCGGATTGAGGCGATTCGCTCACTGACGGGCGTGAACCGGAAGACAAAGTGTCGGAGTCTCCGCGCAACCACAAAACCGACACCAAATTTGTGCGCCGTCTCATGGCAGCTATAGTAAACGTCGCATGCTGCAAATGATTTGCAGCCATGCCCCGTCCGTCGCATTTTCTGAACTGCGGTGATGTCAGTCTGGTATTTCGTGATGAAATCCGGCAGTTGGATAGAGGCACCTTCCCTATAGAGGGTCTGGATATTCCAGGTGCATATCCGTATTTCATAGTCCTCGTTCCGTTTGCGGGGGTCGTCAACGTGTGGGGATGCAGTTATCCGAGGCATTTTTGGTATTTTCATTGGACATATTTTTTGAGCCCTTAAACCGAATAAGTCGGAATGGTCCCACCGAAGCTCCCTCTCTTTCTGCCGTGACCCAAGGTTCCAGTCGGGTTGGTTACCGCATCTTGCACATGGGTTGCTCACGTTTCACAGAGTGTGCGAACGAGGACGCAAGAGTCGGGATTGAGTGTAGCCGTGCAACTGTGACTACATACCCAGCACAACGACTATACCGCAATGCACTCCTAAAATATTTTGCATAAAGACATATAATCAATGCGATTTGCATATATCTATGTGCAAACAATATCAAATCAGATAAAGAATCCAGAAAAAAAGACGAGGAACGTATACCATGAAAAAAGGTGTATTGTATGGGGACAGGGAACCTGGTAAAATTAATACTGAGATCGATTTAGAATGCTATCGTTGCACGCAAAGAAAATCTAAGCAGCAAATTCTATCAGCGAAAAGAGCTTTCTTTAAAGAGTACTACAGTGAATTTAAAACCTTGGTTCAAACGGCTAGGCTGGCGAAAGTAAGTCCAACTATAGGCAATAAGGCAAAAAAATCAGTTTAGCCTTTGATAAAATTGGTTATGCAGCGAACAACTGAGCTCTTTAACGCCCAAATATTTCCTATTTATGTTTTCTGCACAAATTGTGTTTAAATGCATTAAAAAGAAGTAAGCTTCTCTTTTCATAAATTTAGTTTTTAAAACGTTGCGGTTGCTTGCTTCATCTTATGCTACATAGCCTGAGCAACAACAGCTTTTCTAGGACAAACTTTGAATATGATCTTGAATTGAATTTCACGCGCTTCCAAAAGTCTTGTGACTAATATGTAAACCAATGCAGTCCAAACAAAACCTGCTTAACATCCGTGAGGATTTCCCAAGGAGCCTCTTTATGAAATCAATCGCCACAATTACTAGTTAACCAAGTTAGCGGTGCTGCGGCATATCCATTGCGCGGCAGTAGCTAATCAGAATAGATTACAATATTTCATATCGATAGCAAGGGAAAAGAGGAAAAGCAATAGAATACGAACGTTACACAGACGCCAGCAATGAGGCGATAAATAACAGCAAAATGGAATATTAAAATTAAATCAAAATATTGGCGGCTTAACATCAAAAGAACGGGCAAAACGTTAAGCAACTGTAGCAAATTTGCTGAAAAAGATTTTCTCAATTTCCACTGCTCTCTGCTTGCGATCGACAATAATATGAGTGAGGTGGCGCGGAGTGTGGGTTGTATGCGGGCATCAATGTAAATACATATGTTGTATGTACGAGTAGGTATCGATGTTTGTAGCAGAATAGAGCAATGCTTTTGTACCTACTAGTTTTATTTGCGCAAACTTGATTTGCCGGCATATGCAAATGCGCAGGCATTCCTTTTTTACGCCACCCATTTTTCAACGAGCAGCAGCAACAACAATTTTTTTGTTGGAAAAGTTAAATAAAAAAAATAAATAAAAATCAGAGCAACAAAAACGCAAGACAGCTGCCACCAGTAAGTCTGGCAATGAAGGAGCTAACACTTATGCTATCTATGTAGATACATATATACTACACACAACTAAGAAAACAACAAAAACACATTGTATGTACAGTATATAGAAAAAAAAACTAAAAATGGGGCGTGGCTTATGAGCCGGATCGGTATTGAAATTTCCATGGCAGAGCAGCCATTGTGGTGCGAGGAGCGCGCCAGCCCAGTAGCGATCGTGCGCGCTCTTTTTCACCTAACTGTATGTGAGCAAAAACAAATGCTTGGCCTTCAGACCGCACCAATTGGCCGGTGAGTGTTTGTTTTTGTAGCGTTTCACACACACACACATGTACACAATTCCATACAAGCGAGAAATGTAATTTTAAGCGCACACACACACCCTCGACGGCGAGAGCGCCACTATGAAATGGGTGGGTGCATGCAACGATCGTTTACATGTGTACATAGAGTACACAGGCGCAACAACAACTGCAACAACTCTGAGCGCTGCGCAACGAATGCATTTCAGAGTTTGCTTTTGTTTTTGCTACTTCTACTTTTTTATTCTGGCATTGCAGTTGACTTGTTGGGGTGGTTTGTTGCACACCACGCATTCAATTGCGCACACACATTTGCTCACTCGCTCGCTCACACACTCACTCTCACTTGGTTACACTCTACCCGCTTGCGCGCTCACGACCTTACAACACTGCACGTTTTTCTGATTTCTTGTCTTGCGCTTACCTGTTTCAACTCCAACACAATCATAACGTTTGTGGCCGTTGTTGCTGTTTCCAATTCTCGTCCGTCTTTTATCCGCTCAACGCAAGAGCATCTCAAGAAGGTGTGCTGGTGTTACGATTGACCGTTTCAAAATCAGTTTCAAGCTGACAATCGAACGAGTCACACACTTGGTGGTGTAGAGATTTCAGCGAATATATATTCATACCAGCGAACGGAGGCTCTCTCTCTCTGTGGTAAAACAAATATAGAAGTAGTTGCAGTGAAAAAAGACTATCAAAAACAAATCAAAGTATACATAAACTTTAAGAACAAACAAAAATAATAATGTCGTATTCGTCCAGTTAGTTGGTTCGTTTTGAAAAATCTAGTGAAGATAATCGATATTAACGCTCATTTGGGCAGCAAACGTGACGTGTTCTATTTGACGAATTAAATCGAACGAATCGCTTGATTAATCGTCGCGCTAAAGTTACAACAAAAAAGACAGCAAACGCGAAGAAACATTTAAATATACAATCGCTGCTTATTATTTTTTTTGGAAAAGTGTAAAGTGAAAAAAAAGCTGAAAGCAAAATTCCACAAGCTTTCGAATAACAATTTACGAATAAACGTTTGAGCGCTAAGCTTTCTTCTTACGTTGGAAATCCAGTGACTCTGGTAAACAGTTTCTACGTCGCAAACACGCAGTTCTGGAATACGTCAAAATGACAGTCTCAACTTTGAATATGACACCGTATTTCGCTGGATATCCCTTCCAAGGTAATTATGCGATTTTTTATGATTATTAAAAACAAAAAAATATGGCTGTGAGAGAGGTAGATTTAACTTTTGACGTATAAACAACACTTACACAAGTTTTTTTAACTTTCAAGTTGAAAAAATTTAATATTCTAATTAAAATATCGATTTCGTCTACAATTCATCGGCTGAATGGAGGATCGCGCTATCTCGGCTGCCGGTTTGAAAATAATGGTGGTTTCAGAATTTGGCTGAAAACGCCCTAGGTATGTCAATATAAATTCAATATATCGGCAGCTGAGATAGGGCTTTTGAACCATTTGCTGAGAAGGGCGTTTTCACTCAGCCATCGGTATCGTATAGAGAAATCAATTTAATTTATTAAAAAAAAATCTTTTTCTCGAACGAAAAATGACACTGAAGATAGCACAACGCCGAAACCGGTTTGTCTCCAAACCAAATTTGACAAGGGATGACGGAAATTCGTTCCAAAATACATCATACACCCACCCTGTCGGAAACAACAACAACCAAAAAGGAAATATTGGGCGCTTAATATTTTGCAAAGCGCTCGACCGAGCTTCTGTTCCAATTTATGGTATGCATCTAATGTCAATACAAAAAATGGGGCAACAAACAATTTCACGCCGCCTCCAAAAGGCAAATGGTTTTATGAGAAGCCTTTTCAGGACAGAAATACTCTCAGAGGATCGAGCGCAGGTCCTGCGGAGTCGCAGTACACACGTCTAACCACTCGGCTACAGCGGTCGCCATAACAAATTGTACATATATTGAAAACTTTTAATGTTAGCACGTAGCGTCTACTCCTTTGTCCATTACGGACCCATCTGCATTCACCGACACCGAGGTCGCCATTCTCACGTCATTTCGCCACCCTTCAATCTCAATAGTGGCTTTAATATTCGCTCCAAAATACAATTCCGCTTCAAAGCGCCGGTCGATCTATTCAAAGAGTGTCGACGAAATACTAAATACTGTGGTCGTGCAACCCGCACATAAACTGTACCGTGACCTTAAGCCTTGCGGTACTGTTGAACGATGTACCATTGCCCATCAGTTCCACTGGCGAAAGATGCCGGTATGTGCCTCTGTTCTTCTTCATTGCTGTGCACCAGACACTCGTAACCCTTGGTATAATATCAGCCCGGTGACTTACGTCTAGAAATAGCTAATAAAAGTTCCCTATCAGTAAGATACCATAAATGCAACCCCGTATCTTTTTGCATTCATACGATTTGAGCACAGCCGAGGCTTTCTTCGACATTTCCTCCCAGTTAGCTGCCATGAAAATTTTGTATACAACATTACTCTGAGGTATTTCGTGCTTTGCTTTAACTGGAGACCCGCTCCTCTTACCTTTGGCATAAATCAGTCCGGTATCTTATGCTTGCTAGTGTTAATGCTAAACACTACTTTGCTTCCCAGAAATGTATGTCGTGTAGTGCTTGGCTTCGGCTGTTGTCGAGTCTGCTATATGATCTGGACCAATTTTGATTAGACGAATTGAATAAACAAAGAAACTAGTTTATGCAAATTTTTATTTTTTAGTCTCAATAAAATGTAAGGTTCATTATTAACAAATTAACTAACGTTGAAACAGAACGAGATAACTTTCTAAGAAAATTTTCCAAAAATTGGTGGAAACATTAGCAAAATTTTTTGGAAATGTCGGATTCTACTTAAATTTTAGCTATAAATAAAAAAAATATAAATGTTTAAATTTAATTTTTTCAAAATTGTTAAACTATGTTTTTTGGTGCCTAAATCATCTATATTGCATTTAGGGGATTCATAAGACATCATCAGTTGGATTTTTGTAAAATTAAAGTTTTAAAATTTCAGAAAAAAATCAGAAACTGAAACATTTCTGGAAAAATTGCCAAATTATTTTCGAAATGTAGAATTCTATTTAAATTTTAGCTACAAAAAATTAATTAGACTTGTTTTTTGTACCTACTTAAAACCTCAATATTGCATTTATTTCACGTAAAATTAAAACTTTTAAAATTTTTGTAAATTTTTTTTCTAATTTGAAATTAGTATTAAAAATTTGCGTTTTGTTGAAAATGAGTCTGACTCACAAACTTT
Source organism: Rhagoletis zephyria (assembly GCF_001687245.7). Classification (NCBI taxonomy): domain Eukaryota; kingdom Metazoa; phylum Arthropoda; class Insecta; order Diptera; family Tephritidae; genus Rhagoletis; species Rhagoletis zephyria. Next base: position 29,220 of record NW_016163588.1, on the reverse strand, counting down.
CAAGATTGTCATATTATCGTAGTAATTTAAATTTGAAAATGGTTAAAAATATTTTGTGGCTATCTCGAATCGTATTAAATATTTCTAACTGTTATAAAATGTATGGTTTTAATGCAATATGATTCGTAATGACACCTTGTGAATGCCCTAAGTTTTTAAATAAAATACAGTTACAAAAAAATAATACCAAATTTTTTATAGATATTTTTTTTTTCAGTAAGATAGTTGTATCTATGCTAAAAATTATTTTAGCAAAGAATAAACTTCTTAAGTTTTGTATGGAAATTTTGGGACTTTCAAATCCGATTTATAACTAATTATAACTAATCACATTAAAAGTTTGCTAAATATATTATTCAAAATTTCGAAAAAAAATCATTTTAAAAATTCGAAATTTTTCAAACAAATTTTTTTTTTTTACAATTTTAAAACATTGAGAAAACAGTGTTTTCAACTACACATGCCTATATATTTCTCACAGGTACAATGCTCAACTTCAGATTACTTTTTCTTCCTTTCCCTCTATCTCTATCTATCAAAGTATACGCGCATGCGCGCCACTGCAATGCCGCCAAACGGTCTGGTGTGAACATCATTTCCCAATTATAAACAATTTTTAACTAATTTTCTTTATTATTTCACAACTCATTGCGTACAAGTGAATGTATGTACGTAACAGAAACAAAAAACAACAGAAAGCAAAAAAGTCTTTGCCCATTGACTTTGGCAAAATTTCGTCTAGTCATTGCATCTACATAGCTTTCAAGAAGGTAAATTTTCTATAACAACGGCGGGCAAGCAGCTTATAAATCTTTGATTTTCATTTAAAGAAAACGAAAATTTCATAGCAAAGAAATATTTATGTAAGTAAAAAGAAATCAAACTCAGCAAATGCGCTCCAATTCAGTTTCCAAGCAGCAGCACAACAAACAGCAAGGCAAGCGTTCGCCTCCAGCTCAAATTGTATGTAGATACCTGTCAGGCAGCAATGCTCGTCAGTCAGTCCGTCTAGTAAGTCATCCAGTCGGCCAGGTTTTATTTCACCGCTTCCTTAACTAACGGACGGTGCGCGGTGGGAGCGCGTCGCTTGTCGAGCGCAACGAAGCAACCAACTAAAATTCCAATAATCATGATCAGCTTTGTGGCTTATTGATTGTGATCGCAGCAATAGCAACAACAACCAACAAAAGCAGCAACAGCAGCAGCAGTCAAAGCAGCGTAGCGTACCAAGAAGAGCAAAGGAAGAATAGAAAAGGAAAAAGAAGTAGTTACGACTACAGCACAGTTGCGCGCGCGCTTCAAAAACACAGCTGTGCCATACGGCTGCTGTGCCTCCGTGCACCATCAACGCCGCGCTGTCAGCTTCAGCCTCGCAAGCCTCCTTTCTGCTTCCCTTTGTTTGTAGCTTTCTTGAGCTTTAGCATGCGCGTTTGTTTGTTGTTTTTTTTTTTTTTGTATTTCGTACGTTGTTCTTTGCGCGTACAACGCAGACGTTTTGGCGCGTCGGCATTGTCTTTGATCTTCAGATCGCGCGCTCTTTTGCCGCCGCCATCAGTGCCACTTCCAATGTATGATCTCCTACACCCTTTGGTGGCCTGGCCTTTTCTGCTTCGCTGATCTGTTGGCTGTGGTGGCAGCACGTTCATCAACACCGTCAGCTTGCTAGCCAGTCGGCTGCAGAGTGCTGGGTGAGCGCGCGGTGTCATCGGGCTGCTGTTGGAGCCTCTGGTGGCAACATGTTCTTAACGGCGTACAAGGCAGTGTGCGCATGCGCTTAAACATATTTTTCCGCATTGCTTTCGCTTAACATTTTTTATTTAATATTTTGCTGCTATATTAATATTTTTGCCGCTTTTGTTGCCTTCTTTGGATTCTCTGCGTTCTCTGATTTTTTATTTTTTTACTTTTTTCTCGTAGCTCCTCTGCTAAAGGAATTTTATTAGCTCGCACAGCTGGAGTGAAGTGTGAAAGAACAAAATATTCCGACGCTTTGCTTTAATTTTTGAGCTGCTCAAGTGGCGGTGTTGGCGGCGGCCATGGCTGATGACTGCGTCTGTATTTTGTTGAGAGGCTGGCCTATTAGTTACATTTGCTTGTGCTGCTTATGGATGCAAGCGAAGCGCTTAGTGAGGTGCAGACACAGCCAGCCACTTGCTTGCCTGCCTGTCTGCCAAGCCGCGCTTGAGTTATTAGACCCACCTTGCAAGCGGGCTTCCTTCTTCACGCGTCAGTTCCTCAGCCGTTGGCAGGCGCTCAGTTAGTTTGAGTGATCCTCTGACATGATCACTGCATCTGCCGCTGCGCGCGTTCTTCGTACTTTATTTTTATATTTTTTTCGACAGGTTTTTTTTTTTATTGTTATTAACTCACAGCCGCACAGCCTCACAGCTGGCTAAATGCTTTCAGATCTTGCCTGTCGGTTTAAGTAATTTCCATTTCCATTTCGTTTTCGTTTGATTTCACTCTGCTGCATAATTTCTATATTCAAATGCAATTTAAAGTCGCCTTTTTTATGTTATGTACGTATGTATATTGATATGTTTGTTTGTGCGCGCATGTTTGCCATGCCTTTTCTGGCACGTTGCATAAACAACTCTATACGAAATTTCACTTGCGCGCGCGCAATAACCACAGCAATTGGCATTTGTTAATATTTTTTTCCAGTTTCTGTACGCTCGCCGCTTTTGTTGTAGTCTTAGCCGCCTTTGTGTCTCTAACAAATTATTCAAATATTATTATTTTACAATGTAAAATTTGCATTCATCGCAGCATTTGAATGCGATCGTGCGAACTGATCTCATCTGCAGCACAAACACACGCACACATTCAAGTGCGCTTAAGCTAATCCTACTCAAGCACAATGGCATAAATGTGAATTACAATTTTTGTTTGGCTTCCCCAAGCCTCTTTCAAATGGCCAACAAAGTAATAATAAAATCATAAAAACGGCAAAGAAAACAAACCGAGACAGTGTGTCTGGGCATGCGCTTTGTCTTGACAATAGTTGCCGCATAATCCCAAGATGTGCACTAGTTTGAAGCTAATTGAGTTTGTACAATTGAATTGGGTTGCGTTGAGTTGATTTGAAAGAGATTTTAATAAGTATTTTCAGCAAGCAATAAGCTTAATTTCTCATAGCTACTTATTCCTTAAAGGAATTTTTGAAGCGCCATTGTTTGCACCATCGCATATTTTAAAAAAATAGTTCCCACACACAAAGCGCTTCGTATGCAAATAGGTATTCCATTGTCTGCGCGGCTTCCAAGTCTATTATCCTAAAACAGCGATCAATCATCTGTCCGATGACCGCGCGCCTTGCGCAAGTCCATATGCGCATTGTGTGATTTATTATTAGTTGACATAAATGCAAGTAATGGCAATGCGCGCGCGCTTTGATCAGCGCCGACCAGCCAATTGAATACAACACAAATCAGTAACAACAAATTACCTCTACTCACAAGCCGGCTTTTACACAAAATTTCATTTCCTCTTATAACTCAAAATATTCCCACCGAAACTAATTTTCCTCGTTTTGCAGGTCAAGGACGCGTTAATCAACTCGGCGGCGTCTTCATCAACGGACGCCCACTACCCAATCACATTCGCCGCCAGATTGTCGAAATGGCGGCTGCCGGCGTACGTCCTTGCGTCATCTCTCGCCAGCTGCGCGTTTCGCANTATTCCCACCGAAACTAATTTTCCTCGTTTTGCAGGTCAAGGACGCGTTAATCAACTCGGCGGCGTCTTCATCAACGGGCGCCCACTACCCAATCACATTCGCCGCCAGATTGTCGAAATGGCCGCTGCCGGCGTACGTCCTTGCGTCATCTCTCGCCAGCTGCGCGTTTCGCATGGCTGCGTTTCGAAGATACTAAATCGTTACCAGGAAACCGGCTCCATACGTCCGGGTGTAATTGGCGGCAGCAAACCACGCGTCGCCACTCCCGATATTGAGTCCAAAATTGAGGAGATGAAAAATGCCAGTCCGGGCATTTTCAGCTGGGAAATACGCGCTAAACTCATCGAGTCTGGCATGTGCGACAAAAACACCGCGCCATCAGTTAGTTCTATCAGTCGTTTGCTGCGTGGTGGCGCGCGCTCTGAGTCGGGCAGCTCGGCGCACTCCATCGATGGCATTTTGGGCGCAGGCGGTCTGTCAAATGGTTCCGGCGATGACAGCGAGGACGATGCGGAGCCGGGCGTACAATTAAAACGCAAGCAGCGTCGCTCACGCACCACCTTCTCGAATGATCAAATCGATGCTTTGGAGCGCATATTCGCGCGCACACAATACCCAGATGTCTACACACGTGAGGAGTTGGCACAGAGCACCGGCTTGACTGAGGCACGCGTTCAAGTTTGGTTCTCAAATAGGCGCGCACGCTTACGCAAGCAACTCAATACCACACAACAAGTGTCGGGCTTTGGCGCTGCCGCTTCGAGTGGTCTCGCTTCGGCGGGTTTCGCTAGCGCTGCTGCCGTTGCTTCGCAGTACCATTCACATCACCATCATCATCATCATTCAAGCGCCGCCGCTGCTGCAGCTGCCGCTGCACACTCAATGTCAGCCTCAGCCGCAGCGTTGTCACACAATCATTCACATCAGATGGGTTTGTATAGCCAGGCTTGGAATACTTTTGGCAGTAGCGCCACACAAGCCGCCGCCGTAGCTGCCGCTTCAGCTTCAAATGTTTTCGAGCCACATCAGAACTATGGTCAATCAAGCGGCTCAGTGGCTTCCATGTCACCGACAAGCAGCACAAGTTCGGCTTCTTTGAGTCCAGTGCATCAGGCTGGCGCAAATGTTGGTAACGTCAGTGCTGGCAATAGCAACAATAACATTAGCAGCGGCAACAACTTCACCAACTCTAATACTAGCTATAGCATGTCATCGGCAGCAGCAACCACAACCACCACAGCTGCCGCGACAGCGGTCAACAGCAGCTCCTCAGCTACCACGGCTGCCTCGTCAGCTGCTTATGCCTCTTCTGCGTCGGCTTATGGCTTGGGCGCTAGCAATAGCTTCACGACTGCCACTTCAGCTGAGCAGCTGCGNCCACTCAATGTCAGCCTCAGCCGCAGCGTTGTCACACAATCATTCACATCAGATGGGTTTGTATAGCCAGGCTTGGAATACGTTCGGCAGTAGCGCTACACAAGTCGCCGCCGTAGCTGCCGCTTCAGCTTCAAATGTTTTCGAGCCACATCAGAACTATGGTCACTCAAGCGGCTCAGTGGCTTCCATGTCACCGACAAGCAGCACAAGTTCGGCTTCGTTGAGCCCAGTGCATCAGGCTGGCGCAAATGTTGGTAACGTCAGTGCTGGCAACAGCAACAATAATATTGGCAGCGGTAACAACTTCACCAACGCTAATACTAGCTATGGCATGTCATCGGCAGCAGCAACCACAACCACCACAGCTGCCGCGACAGCGGTCAACAGCAGCTCCTCAGCTACCACGGCTGCCTCGTCAACCTCGTCAGCTGCTTATGCCTCTTCTGCGTCGGCTTATGGTTTGGGCGCTAGCAATAGCTTCACGACTGCCACTTCAGCTGAGCAGCTGCGCTCGCAATTCGCTTCGGCCGCTGCTTCGGGCTCGCATCATCCAGCCATGTCCTCATGGGACTCCTACAACTTCCCTGGCTCGTTCTTCCCGTCCGGCGCAAATCACATGGGTGGCTACTCACAGGGTATGGGCGAACACAAGTCGGCTGCTGGCGCCGCCGCGGCCTACCCATATTTTGGATTTTAGAGATCGACAGGGTAGAAATTTTTACCTGTTTGAGGTTTTTGTTTGGAATCATAATGATAAAACTGTAAAATCTGTAAATTTATATGCTCTGACTTAAAGAAAACTACTTTAGTATAGATTAAAAGTGAAAGACAACACATCCAGCTGACTAGTTAAAATAAAGCGGTGCCTCTTAGCGTTTAAGTTCCCAATGATTCTTATTTAGGTTTTGAGTTTAATATTGTAGAGAAATAAAATGTAAAAACTTGTTCGTGTAGAGTTCAAGACTGAATACTGTATTTGTTGCTGTTCGTTTTAATTTTAAGTTAAATTTTAGCTATGTATCTCTATATTTAGTTTAAGATATCTGGCATCATAGCCATAATGAATAAATAAATCGTTGTTTGGTAAAGAAATTCTTAAGTATTTAATAAAATCAGTTTCGGAAATAAATTTTATTTTTAGTATTTTATTTAATTTTCCTTATTTTAGTTTTTAGAGATTTTTACGTTGTTGGCATGAAGCTTTTGCCGGAGAAGACTCCTAGTAAAATTTTCCAAAGAATAATTTTCTAGAATAAATATATCAATCCTCTCACGAACTTTCAAATTTGCTTTTTGCGCAGGGTCTTGAAGTAAGGGTCAAAACGACCTTTCCATGCGGGAGCTAATGGGTTAAAATGTTCTACGAAAATATTTTCCATGAAATTTTACTATTTATGCCTTAACCTTTAATTTCGCTCAGACATTTATTTTAACCAATATTTCCACTTTTTTAAAAAGTACTTAGGCCGGGACATGAAAACTTTACACAAAGTAAAAACACAAGCTAACTTTTGCAAATCTATCGAGTGTTTTATTACTGGATATGTATACTTTCAGAAAATATCAGCAAAGTCCGGGCTGGTTTAAATTGTCATAAAATTCTAGCATAGTGTTATTCGTGTAAAAATGATTTTTTATACTTGGAAGATTCTAGTTTGGTCTTTAACAGAACACCGCCCTACAGAAAATGATTCAAACAGGTTATGCGGGACTGATGCAAGGCGAAGAATGCATGGCATGTTACGAAGGTAACTCCAAAGGTGCACTATAACATCAATTGTGCTATTATCCAGTTTTTGGATGATCGCAACTCAGTTGAAGAAAATGACTAGGAAATTGTTAGAACTCGAAAAAAATGCATTTGATGCAAAGTGTAATCCTAAGCCTCAACTTTCTTCGTAACAACGAGTGAGTGCCGACTAATGTTCTTTGTGCGATCCCCGTATAAACCAAAATAGGCTAACCCAACCCTCGATTGAATTTAGCGGCCTCGTTTCCGCGTATGTTGCGATAATCGGAGGTCGAAACTAGATCTATCTTGAGCTGACTGCAGACTAGAGATGTAACGGGTAGCGTTTTGGTCGGATAGCGGATACCGAATATCCGGCGGGCTGCGTGACCGAAAATCTGGCGGACGGATAACAAGTCCATTGCCTCGTTGTCACCAAAATAAATGTATTACCAAACCATGCCCATCCTACTCAACTAAAAATTAAATTTAATTTGGGTCATAACCAAAGCTGTTTTTACAGTATGATTTAAAAGAAGCTTCCACTAGCCGTCATCGATTTGCCACTTCTCTGTTCGCTATGTTTGAGTACTGGTCGTTTAACGAAAAATGTGGTTGTACCTCATTGATATCGATGGCAGCTACTATTACAATAAAAAAGCCCAAGGCCAAGCCTTTGTCAAAGCTGGCTAATATTTATCTACCGATTCCAAAATGTCATTGTTTTCACTCAAAAGGTCTCAAGTTTAATCATTTTACTAATGGAACGCTTTCCTACCAAATATCCTTTAACTTAAAGTAATTTTGAGCAACTGTGCGGCCGACCGGATACCAGGGAAGTTACTCAATATCCTGTATCCGGTGTAATGGTAAATTTGGGCCGGATATACGGCAAACAGGATGACTACCGGATATACGTATTGCAGACTCTATTAAAAATACTCCAGCATTTTTTCATGAATTCCAACTTTGTTTTATAAGGACCAGAGTTTCAATGACGTCCCCACTATTCGATAAAGTGCCTATCCATTCGGCTATGCGCCGACGTAAGCTCCTGCGCTCAATTGGCGACAGTATTAGGCCAATGAGGTCGGTCCACAGGGACAAAGGCGTTAGCTGTGTTGGGTTTTCTGGGCATACGAAGAGAAGTTTCGAGTCGGGGAGTATCTCTTCGCATGCCGGACACTCATTTGGTACATCTGCATCTAATCTCCCCAGGTATGAGTTTAACCTGCTGCAGTAGCCAGAGCGAAGTTGGGCTATTGTGGTTCTAGTCGCCCGAGGCAGATGAAACTCCGTCTATGTCAGGTCGATGTCAGGTGATTGTGTGCGCAGAACGGCATTCACAGGTCTGAAGTCTGCATAACTCGAGACTTACTTCCTGTGAATGCCGCTCACGGCCTGTCGGTAAGCTGACGGGTCCAGAGGTTGCTTCTTCGTCCGTCAGTTCATATAGATGTCTTCTGACTTGCCTTGGTGAGGGCTCTACAACAAGCAAATGTCTGTTCGGGTGTCCACGTCTGTGGCTCCCTGCTACTAGGAATTGCTTGCAGAGCATTGTGTTATACTCCTTTATGGAGAGCATTTTCGCCTCGTGGTGATGTTCTGACGACATCAGAAGACATCCCGTCGCTGTCCGAAGTGCAGTGTTTTGTGCCGTCTGCAGCGTCCTACTAGTCGTACGTGTTCGAGGGGTCGTGTGAAATAAGGAAGTGCTAACTCAGATATTCGCTGATAATCAGCTCTATTTCGACTTCAATTACCGCCTACTCACAAAAAGGCAATCTAAATAATATGGAAACTCATACATTTGTGTGCGCAAATACCTGTAACTACATAAGTAAAAAATATACTAACAAATATTTCTTTCCTGTATTCTCTACTCGCCAGTCGGCAAGATCAAACGCCATACACGTTGGTGGTCGTCATATTGTTTTTGCGCATCTTTCTCCGCATCCGCCTCCTGCTCAACATACAATACAAGAAAGAGAGTGAGAGCTGCCTAAGTATTTAGCTTATTGTAATTGTCTTCACACGCACAAGCACCTATTTAGGCCATTGTTGTACATCAGTTAACTTTTCACAAAAAAAAAAAACCATATTTCAGTACACACAATTAACCAGCAACTATAGCATTTTGGTAAAATTATTTTCATATTATCGACCAACACTATCTATCCTACTTTTATTGAAGTGTCTTGTATTGGTTAGTTGGGTCGCTTTGCTCAGGCAGTGTACGTCTACTGATTGAAAGGGGGGTTGGCTTGTCTATCTGTTGACAAAGCAGTATTTTTCCTTTATAACAATGTGGGCCAAATCATGTTCCCACTCGCTCTCTCCACATTTCGATCGGTTTGTTATGAAACGAGAAATGCTTGGCAAACGTGTCCTAAACAATTGCCAATTGTTGTTCATTATTTGATTGTTTAGCTGCCTTTGACGATTCGAAATTTTGGTGTGTGCGTCTTTCTTTGCTCGTTTTTTTCGCTTGTTCTATACCAGGGTATTTGTTTCGAAAAAAATACAAAAATCATGGAACACACAAGTAGTCGGCCAGTGAATATGTATGGTGAGTATGACACTTGTCATACTGTTGTCATATTTTTTGGTTTAATGAATGTAATTTTTTCTTAATATTCGCTACGGATCAATGGCTTTTGAAAATTGGGTTAATTAGTTATTTAAGGACTTAACTGAGAAATTTTTAATTTTCATCGTCTTTACATTTTTCAGTGGTAACTAAATTCGGCAATCCGTTTTTTTTTAAATAGTTCTTCTGGAATAAGCGAAATACTTCCGTAGCAAAAGTTTATTGATTTTTGGCCAGCTTTATTGCAGCTGATATTAGGGTGGTACGTTAGAGTGATAAGAAATGAGATCTGGTTGGTATGTAAGTACTAGAGCGGGTATTTGAAGTCAATGTACTTTGGCACAAAAAAATGTTTCTCCTCGAGACAAGAACATCCATATATCATACTTCGAGATCCTACTGTAAGTACCGAAGATATGACGGAAAAATTTTTTTTTTTCAAAATTGCCTTGCCTTCAGATTCGAAGATGTACGGTGAACTTTCTTTTTTTGGTACGCAAAGCTTTAATCTGAATTCCTTCCCTAAATGAATATCTTAATAGCTGAAAAACTGTGGTATTGAAAGGCTAGGGTTTGTATTGGATTTTACAGTTCTAAGCCACATTGATAATTCCCCATAAGTTCGCTGACGGTGACTCTAGCCTTTCACGCAATCCGCGTCATAAGACCGATGTCCTCGAATAAGAGCCGTTGAAAGTTGAAAGTGAAGTATAGATGTTACAAATACCAAAAGGAAAGAACTGAGGGGGTGCTCCGTTTTCTACGATGCCATTTTTTCTCCATACAAAACTTGGACCACTCTAATGTACCAATATATGTATGTACGTCCTTTAAATACAAAATGAAGTACATTTTCGTATATTTCTTATGAAAGCTTTTGAAACAGCTTAAATCTGCGGCGTTACCCGGCACCGGATTTGCCAAAATTAACCCGGGTGTAATACGCCAGCCGAATGGCTCCTAGCTGCCGGTTTGTGTGGAAGCTTTCATAAGAACACATTCGCTTAGTCTTTCGGTTGGTTAACTGTCGACCGGAATGCACGAAGCAGCACTAAGGCTCGTATTCATCGGCTCTACGAATTTAAGAGAACGAAAAATGACACTGAAAATGGCACAATGCCGAAACCGGTTTGTCTGCAAACCAAACTTGACAAGGGATATCGGAAATTCGTTCCAAAATAAATCAATTTAAATAAACCTCAGCAGGGTTGGCAAGTGTTGAGTTCATAATTTGGAGCAAAAGGTTGTGCTCAACATCACTCTATACATCCGTATTAGTTTTGCGGGGATCCCAAATTTATACATGGCGTCGTTTCCCTTCGTGCAATCAAAAGCAGCTTTAAAGTCGACAAAAATATAATGTGTGTCGATTTGTCGAATATTAAGAAGGCTTATTCCGCGACAGTTGGCGCAAACGGTGGCATCTCCCTTCTTGTGGATTGGACAAAGTACACTGATATTCGGGCATTTATTCATCAGACCAAATTCTGGTTAAAAACTCCCGATCAACCCTTCGCCACCGGCTTTGAATACCTCAGCCAGAATGCCGTCGACTCCGGGGGCCTTCTTGTTCTTAATTCGCCTTATTGCTGTCCTCAGTCCTGGTCGAGTTGAGGAACGAGAGCTTCGTCCCTGTATATTGGTTCATGTGCCACCTGTGTCGCCATTCAAAAGCGTTGAGAGGTGTACTCTGGACATCTGTTACCAAATTTCCATTTTCATCTTTGCAAGATCTAGCACCGGCCTCAAAAACATTTCATTGTTACCATATTTTCTGATAGAATTTTCGAGCCACATTCCTGTCTACCAGCATCTCAATCTCTTCGCACTCATGCCTTTCTGGCTCTCTTTTATTTCTCTTGAAAAAGCGACACTCTTCCCTCCTTTTTCCCGGTATCGCGCAACCGTCGCGCATATCGCGATCAAAAGTGATCTTATTAGGTCGTGTCCTTCTATGAACGAAGAGTTGAAGAATCTCGCTTGTATAAGGATCGCATAAAGGTGCTCGTCCACTGGATTGAATGATAGTACTCCTAAAACACCTCCGTCACCGAATTTGAGCTGCTTTACATGGCAGCTGTAGACGTCGCTTCTGCCCAAGTGTTTCTAGCCGTGGGCGAGAACCCACCCGATTCGTCTACAGAGGGATGCTTCAAAAATTAGTCCGGCGGCATCATTGATGAAAAACAAGACGAAGACGACCGATAGAGTAATAAAATCGCAATCAGAGACGTTGTCGTATGCAGACGAATCGTTCCTGTTTCCTATCGTTCGCGATACATTATAAGGCAGTCAGTCTTCTCGGGGACAAAAACGACCTGGGCAGAAACCTTCTACCCCCATTAAGGGTCTGGTTATTTCACGTATATGCCCTTAAATGAATTACAGTAGTTTAAACGTTCGTTGTAGTCGTCCATCAAAAGAAGGGGACCTCTTTCGAGATTCTTATGCCATTTTCATCGGCAGTTTTTTTATGTGACCGGTCCCAAACTCAGCGCACAATCTTATTTAGCGAGTCGGTTGCACCAAGATAGACAACCGCTTGGAACAGCACTTCGGGGTAACCGAACGCTTCCGACTGCAGTGGAGCCTTAAACACACAGTACGTCGTGGCGGTTTTATCAAAGCTCCCTGCCAAGACTCCACTCGGTTGGGTTCTCGCGTCTAGGACTGCGTTGCTCACATTTCAAAGGTTGACAAAATGATTCTTTCTCATGCTTCGAGGAACAGTATTGATTTAAGAAAAGAGTTAATTGTTCTTCTTCGGTAATAGGCCTATACTCTCTTACCTACGGAATAAAAAAGTAACGCCAGCCAATCGATCGTTCGATCGATCATTTACTCCGTCCCAGAAAGTGCTACCGAAATACTCACCGCTTGTATGCGATACTTCAACCACAAAGCCCATGCCACACACGTTGCACAAAAGTGGCAAAAACTAACTAACAGAAGCAAAGACAACTCAGACAAGAAGTCAAAAAGATTTTCGCATACTCACTAAATGCCTGAAAAAGGAAGTTGGAACTATCAAAAACGCATAAATCACACGAACAGCAAAAGTGGCAAATCAACAACTGGCAGGCTGTCGACGGCTTTTTTCTAAAAAGAAAAAAAGGGCTTGCCAATGGAACTGCCACATAAATTTAATTTCTATAAAAATATCAAAGTTGGTGGCCAAAGATTACTCAAAGACCAAAAACCAAAAAAAGTAATAGCAAAAATCAGACAAGAATGGAAGTCAGGCAGCTACTGGGCATGTGTGTGGGTGCAGCAACTAAATATAACAGCGTTGACAAAGTGACAAACCGACAAGTACATAAGTACTCGTATATGTTCATATGTACATACATACATACATATATATGCGCCACAGGAAGAAGGAAGATCGCCGGCGGTATGTAGAATATTAGCAACTAGGTACATAACTACAGACATAGAAGAGCAACAACAACACCAGAAAAGACAATGAAATCTTAGAGGCGATCAATTACGTACAGCTCTTCGATTTTTTCATCAATTTTTTTTTGTTTTTGTTTTTTTTTTTTTGTGTGAGCTACCCATTCCGTTGACATTCTATTATCACGCGCCGCATGAGGATGCAAAGGACCTGTCCACACTACAGATAACTAATTGATGATTTTATTACAATACTGCTAGTATGTACGGGTAGGTATGTTTGTGAATGCCACACACTGTTGTAAACGTTGAAGCAGCAAGCAGTGCTGTGTTGCTATTGCTTTTTTTTATTATACGAAGACTTGTTGCAGTGATCTGTGCGTAGGGATCATCGCTTCATAGGTGGTAAGTGTGACGCCTGCTGTGAACACATAATTGCTACCTCTCTACACGCTAGGTTTTGCTCCCAAACTAAACCAGTCCCAAAGGGACTGCAGAGATATCTTCGATGAAATCTTTGGTAAGATTTCATGTCAGCAGCATCCTTCAGTTAGATAGATGCCGAAAGTTTATACAAGTATTTTTATGTATATTTTAGTTATTTATTTAGTTGGTGTACGACAGCCGTTTAAGATATTTTATTTTATGTGCTGGTAGTTGTTGCGCGAAAATGCTAGGTTACACCCATATGGCAACTATGGTGCGATTGTAACTCACAATTATGCAGTATATTATCACTTTCGAAATATCTTAGTGTCTTCTTTAATGGAATTTGCTGGAAGTGTTGGGTGCCGTTGGAAAATCCGCAGTTTATTGTTGAGATACATATGTACGTATGTACGTATACCGACATCCGAGAAACGTATTCAAGTCCATACTTAACCTATGTATTTTGCGGTAGCGTGGTTGCAAATATTATCTATAAAGGAAGAAAAAAATTAAAGAAAAATGAACATAAAAAGAAGCGCGTGCAGATCGACTGTCATTTCAGCCATGCCCAACGCAGAAGAACTCTTGCACTTGTCCTAAACCTTAACCTATCTTATAGCATAGGCAGGCGCAAATTTTACTCTGGCAGACGGCAGTAATGCGGATTAACGAGCCGCGAGGTCGTGGATTCGAGTCCCAAAGTCAGAAGAATTTTCACTTAATCTTTTTCATTCACTGAAAATATACTTTTACTTTTTATGTTGCTTTTGGTTAGTTATTGTGGACTTTGTAATAAAAATAGAAATTCATCGGAATATTTTTTTATGTATGTTACCGCATAACTTTGGACTACATTATATATGTATATATTTTTTTAAGTCGGTCTTTTTTATTTGATAAAAATTACTAGTTTAAGCATAAGTTAAGAATTAGAGGGTGTTAGAAAAATTTTGAAAACAGTTTTGTCAATTACTCGGCCAGCTCTACGACTTGTCCTAGGTCACTTAAAAAGTTCTTGCATTTTTTTTTATTTTGTAACCGTGTTTTTTTTACCATTTTTTTAAGTAAATGACCGATATGATTGAGTAAAAATTATTAAATTTTCTGTTTTTGGTTTTTTTGCCTAGGAAAAAAGCACCGATCAGCTGTTTTGTAATTTATCACACCAACAAAAGTAAGCTGAAAAGCACGTTCACACTTGATAAAATTATCAGTTTACAAAAACTACGGAAATGGTTGTAAAGACCCATAAAGTTTTAATTTATTGCATAATTTTTTTGAATTGGAAATTGAGTTTGGAATGCATAGAAAGAACCTTACAATGAAACTTTGGAATTTATGTGACAAATTTCAAAGGAAAAACAGCAATTATTTACAACTGGTAAAAGCTATAGCTGCTATTTGTAGTTATGAATCGAAGTCAGACATTCATAAATATTTATAGTAGGGACCGAGAAAGCGTTCCGGTTTTGGTTAAGTTCTGCACGCGAGCAAAATGAAATGTCAAGAATGTTCCCACAAAAGAACCAAACGGGAGTAAAAGTATTGAGAGAAGTTTGAACTAGAAGAAAATGTGAAGGTTCGCAAACGTTTCCGTAAGGAACAAAATGCGAACAAAACTCTCTGGAACGTTCTAATAAAGAACCAGATGAGATAATACTCTTAAGAAACTTTCGAGAACGTTTCCAATGAGAATGAAAAGAGAACGTATGTAAGTATTAATGAGCATAAAAAAGAATAAACAAGAAAAAAAGTTTGGGGAACGTTCTGCTAGAGAACAAAAGTTTTAAAAACTTAACGCTAAGAATAAAAGGGACGCCTGCGTGTTGTCTGCGTGTTGGGGTGAAAAAGCGTTCCACTGAGAAGCACGATTGTTAATTCTAAGCCAGAGGAAAGCTGGATCATTTCAATTTGCAGATCGTTTTTCATTAGAGTGCACTGTCCTATTGCTGAACAATTTTTCAATTTCTGTGCAAGAAAAGTTCGTGCCTTAAGTCTTTCGTTGACTTAATTTGCATAAATATCTTTCAGTTCTTTTTTGATTAATAGTAATATTCAAATATTTCAAACTACTGCACGGCTATGAGAAACATTTTTTCCGCTTTGGGAAAGCTTCTCGACAATTTTGTTCTCACTTTCGTTCTCACGAAGTTTTTGTTCTCATTTCGGTTTGGGTGTTTAAGCATTATTGTGAGAAAAAAGTTGGGATCCACTTTTCGGATTTATTGATCTATCTTTTAAATTGTATTTTCTTTTATTTGCATATGTAAATGATTGTTTGCCCGCATTCGACTGATATTACTACAGTCACTGTACTTGTATATACATTTACGTATAAATATATCCACAAGGCAAGTTTTTGTTTTCGTCTCCAGTTTGTCCTCCAGCTCAATTTTGGTTCTCAGGTACTCTTCGTCTTCGGGGATAATGTGAGGGTCTTTTAATTGATGCAAGTGAGTCTTAGTAGTGTTATTTTCGTTCTCTTGGCAACAAGCAACAAGCAAGTTTTGTTTTTCTCACACTGACACTAAGCCGTACGCTGTAATTATAAAAAAAAAAAACTAAAAAGTGACGGTAACTCAGCATTAGCGAAAGTTTAGAAAATCAGAAAATCGAATGTGAGTCAAATTAAATAATTAGCCATCAAGCCTATAAAAAAGCATATTGCCCTTCAAAAACTATGAGCTATAAAATATTGCATACAACAAAACATTATATATTTATTTTTCAAATGATAACTTCTCCATAGTTGGCTGAATATGGCATAAAATTGATTTTTATTACCGCAATATTTTCAAATACACTTTCACTCCTTATTAAGGAAATTTATACGCATATAGAAGGAAACAAAGTAATTACAATCGATAATTTTAAACGCCCAGTTTTACGATTATTTATGCAACAGCGCATCTAAAACACAAAAAAAAACAATAAAAAACTTAAATACGTATATTTATGAGCACTCAATCACACAATCTTAATTAAGCATATAAACTCACTGGAAATTTTTTCATATAAAAAAGCAACAGGAAATACACTCAACGCACTTGAAAAATACCAGCAAATACTCGAATGAATACAGCGCAAATAGGATTGTGGCATGACCTGCACATACTCATCCAGCTGCCACACGCACAGTGTTCGAACGTCGCCGCCTTTCATTCTCCCATTTCGACGCACAAAATGAAGCGTTGATAAAACAACACGACCAATCTGATAAGGAACGCTTTAAATTCCATTACGTAACGCGAATTTAGAGCGTTAAATTGTAGCGTGGCACATGTGACGAACCAGCAGCAGCAACAGCCCCAGCAGCGGATGAACGAGCACAGCACTGCTAGTTTGGCAGCAGCGGAAATTCAAAGTGCGTCGAATCTGCCACAAGGCGCGCAAAGAATTGTTAAAGCCACACGTTTGTACGCACACATTAATAGACACTGTTTTTTTGGCAAGCGTACATATATTCATATTTTCTTTGTCAATGTCATTGCCTCAAATATATAGTAGATCGTACGTCAGGGAGTTACTCATATTCAATTTTCAATTCAGATTTACTGAGTTCTTGACCTTAATTTCTTGCCCAAATTAATTCAATTTGATGGACAGTTTGTACACCTTGTACTTGTTTTTTGATATAAGTTACCTTCCATATTTATCTCATATAAAGCTTAGTCGCGTACGTAGTGCTTCGGAAAGCAGACGATTTCGAAAGCTGCTCATTCTTACGCGATTACGGCGTATCTTCACTCAGGTGGATAACCCTCTTTTTGCGCCAGTCGTTAGGCCGATTACAGCGCATCAAAATTCCCGGCTACGAGAACTCCAAAAGCTACATATCTTGAAATCCTAGCTGTCGAGAAGCTATGTTTGGTTGGTTGATACTAGCGTTGCGTGAACTTTGACCCAGAATCCAGTTGGCGCTGTGAGCCCATTTGGAGTAACTTTCTCTGGAACCTATGATATAACGATTCGATGATATCTTCAAACCACTTAGATTGGTCGATAAATTTGCATGTACAATTTTGCATAAAGAATTTGCTCAGTGCCTCGTGTCTTTTACGGGTAGTGCTGGGCACTCGCAAAGATAATGTAAGACGAACATACATACCATTGTACGCCCTGTTCCTCCTACAAAAGTTTAACCAAGAGTGTCTTTTGACTCCGTGGCCGGCGTGATTACCTGCGATTTGTGGTCATCTCACCAATCGGAGTTAGAATAAGGGGAGCCTCGC
Source organism: Rhagoletis zephyria (assembly GCF_001687245.7). Classification (NCBI taxonomy): domain Eukaryota; kingdom Metazoa; phylum Arthropoda; class Insecta; order Diptera; family Tephritidae; genus Rhagoletis; species Rhagoletis zephyria. The sequence goes on along the minus strand of NW_016163588.1, from coordinate 11,788 downwards.
GAAGACGCAAGAGAAGATGTTTTGCGCGAAGCTTATAATTCGGTATTTCAATGCTGAAATGTCCAAAAAGGTAGTAAAGATTCGACCAGTAGTCTAAGGTGTCCCAGGCACCGAAAAGGCCTAAACTTTCCGAATTATAGAATCGATTCTTTGCTGCAGTAGCAAAATATCACGAGATCACAGCCGCCATAGATGAAAGCATTAGGCATCAAAGGAAGTGGATCCGTCCTTATAGCACAAATTATGTAAAAAGTACTTTGAGCCTTTGTTAGCCTGGTTTTCATTGTATATTTATTCACGGATGGCCACAGAACTGTGATACCTCAGAGAAGAGTGTGACATACAACCACTTTGTATATTCAATTCACGTCCATGCTGTCTTCTATACCAGGTTATCTTTCGGTACAGAATACCGCCCAGATATCTAACTCCTACAAAAGACTTAGCGTAACACCGATCAAAGAAGCTATTTGTGTTTTCTTTGAAAATATAATCATGATTGTTTTTGTGTAAATCGCCTTGAACTAGGCCGCATAGAGGTTGGAGATGATTTCCTACTGCCGTCAGAGCAAGGTAACTTTTTCTTCGTATTTGGCACTACAACCGTTTTTGCGTTTGTAGGATTTTCGCCAATTGTTCATCCCAAGTGCGGACAGGTCCTTCTGCACTTTGGCCCTTTCATTGTTTTCGTGGGCGCCTTTGGGCAAGTTCAAGAGCGTAGACGAAAACTGGAAACCTGTGCCTGCAACCGTAACTGCAGGGTATTCACCGGCATATTTCAAAGGAATAGGAAAAGAGTACATACAGTGCCTTGCGGAGTGCTGCCTTTTGCGTTTCTAGTTATAGATACCTCTCCCATTTCTGAATATATCGAGCCCTAACTGCAAAAAAATCGTAAGCGAAATTGATTCCAATATATTCTTTTAGAGCCAGAAGAGCATTTAGATGCACTTCTGCATCAAAAGGTAAAGGTTAGGGGTCGATACCGATCTGCTGCCTAAAAGTTTTATAAGTGAGCATTCCACCCCCAGGTAGGTTAGGACGCTAGGGATCACCTCGGCGAGAATATTATTGAAGGCACTCTCTATATCTAGGAACATCCCTTGTTCGAATTTCTTGTTGACCAAAGCTCTTTTTCAATGGTGCTAACCAAACTATGTAAAGCTGTGTCTACAGACCTGCCTTTCGGGTAGGCATGCTGAAAGCTAAGCTGTTTATTTATACCAATTTTTTGACGGATCAGAAGAACCACTAGCCTGTCTAGAACCTTGAGAAAGAAGGAAGGCTTATCGGACGGGCCGTAAGGCGCTTAGCTTCACGTGGGAGACCTCACTTCGGAACCCTTTCTCAAAATATTTTCTCAAGGGTCCTACTATTGGCGCTGACAGATCCGAGCGTCGATTATCGACTGGTGGCTGGAGGCTAGAAGGTTCGATTAAGGCGCTAACTCTGGCGAACATCGAACTCACGAGCAGTGAATCTGCGCTGCGAGATATCTGGGACTCGACAGATTCTATTCAGTTCTACACTGACTAGGAGTAGGGAGGAGTGTATTCGAAACAACTAGGAGTATAGAAGTCATTTCGATAACCGAATCATTACCNTTCAACTAAATTAACGATTTGTTACAACCTAGATGAATATTAGAAGCTTTAATATATTTAGTTATAATTACCAATCGATGGTAATAGTTTCCAATCCTTGGTAACAGTTCCCAAATATTGTCAAAATTCGGGAACTAAATATCTTTAGTTGTCGAAACTAATCCTTTTTCTCAGTGTACTATAGAGGAGGCTGCCGAATGTATAGAAGCAATCGGTTACAGTAATAACTATATTTTCTCAGACTGTCAGACGGCTCTAAAATACCTGAATTCTGTCACATTTAATTCGGAAACTATACCGAGGTGCCGCAGATCACGTAACGCGATGGCAGATTAGTCCACTTTTCACCTGGTATGAGTGCCGGGGCAGAGCGGTATATCATGCAATGAGATGACGGACTTTTAAAAGGTTGAACATGCCGCTCGCTAACAACAAGCTCAACATACAAGAATTTTTCTTCTCAGAAGCAAGCGCCAGGAGGATGCAACTAGAAACCTGCAACATGAGCAAACTCATGGCATCAAAATAGGACCTAAAAGGTTACAGGAATCTCCTATGCTGTACAAGGGAGAAATCTCTTAGGCTATTGGCTAGTGACTAGGGGGGCATGCAGAGAGACCGGTAGTATCGCTCAATGACTTCTGCAGGAGCCGCAGAGACGAGGTGGTTAATGAATCAGTAAGGCATTTACTTTGCGAATGCCTCGTATTCAAAAGGAGTAGACTGAGGTTCCTGTGTGCTGTAACCTTTGGAAACCTGTGCGATTTAGAGGCCATAAGAATAAGGCGACTACTTAGATTTAATTAGATCACTTGTAGTATGACAGCGCGTCCAAGTAAAGGCCTAAGTATGCTTTTGTGCTTACCGGTAGCCACTTCAACCTTAACTAACCTAAACCTTAGGTTTGACATCCAATTCCCTCCAAAAGAAGAACTTGTCAATGCGTTTCATTCAATTTTACCACCCAATAAGTATTTTGCTTTACAATAAGCGGTTGCCGTAGTTATTTCTCTGACGAAGCTTCCCAGGAAATATTGCGTTCCAATGATACAAATAAAACCCGCATTAAATTTTATAACACAAGAATTTTCCGCTTGTCCACTCGGTACATTTAACTAGGATTTTCTCCTATAACAAGTTAATTTTATTACAAGCTAATACAAAACATAACAGAACGAATTTCACATACACACAACAGATGCTGGCAACTGACCAACTAACTGACCACAATAACTGTCATCAACGTACGCCAGCAATTGCTTGGTCCACGTGCAATTATCGATAATACGTTCACCGGCGCAACTGTGCGTTGACATGCCGCCAAAGCTGGAGATCACTGCATGACGGGCCCCAATCATCATCAAAGCATTCGATGGAATGCCGATCAGTGTATGCATGGACAACTACATACAACAGCCAATCAGCCAAATGCGGTAACAATTCTAAGAGAGCGGAAAAAAGTATTATTATTATTAGTATTCCTTTATTATTTACCAATAAATACGTGTATAAATGGAATAAGCAGCGCACTAATGCAGGACACAAACAACGAGCAAATAGTTGGTTTGGACAGACACTTGAGGCGAATTGGCATTAAAATTGCCATTGCTGTTGCTATTGGCATTGCCATGTATTGGCATGTATTGCCATTGTGATTCCGATTACGATTACAACTGCGACTATATTATATTGAATATGTATGATGAAATTGCTTGATCAGGGATCACAAATTGATTGTTATTTTGCAAACTGCACACGTAGACAGGTTGGCTGGTTGGCTGACAGTCTCCCTGCCTCGCTGGCTAACTGCCGGGCAGCTTGTTGGAATGGTCCGCATGACGAGGTAGTACATTTGATGAGATGCTTGGTTGGGCAGCCGGGTAACCGAGCAACTGGGTAGCTTGCTCGTTGATTCGAGCAGCGCGGCGAGAGGGCGATAAAAAGCGCTGCAAGGCAGACTAGTAGGCTGGCCGCAAATTTGTAGCAACGCTGATACTGTTGCCGCTGTTGGTGCTGCTGCTGCTGATGATGATGATGATGCCGCGCATGCGCAACGAACAAACGTACGCGATGAGTTCACAAGCAGGCGATCGGAATGACGAGGCTTCCCCAGCTGGTGTCTGAGTGTCATGCCATGACGTGCCGCGCCGTCAGCGCCTAGCAACAAATAGATAGATGGATGCAACGCTTTGTACTCACCACTCGCTAGTTGGGGGAGATGCGCCGCGTTCTTGCCGCGCAAGCTTGCTACGGCTTATGGCCTGCGGCTGCAAGGTTCACTTGGTTGCTCACTCGATCGCTTGATTGGTTAGTTTGGCGGCGTTTGTGGCAGCTTCATCGCTTAGGCATGTATTTAGATATGTATGTACGAGTAAGTATAGCGCGCGAAGATTCTTTGATCATTTTACGCTTGGTTTGGAGCACTTGTTCTCGCCGACTGTGGCTTTAACTTGTGGCTACAAAGTACGGTATCGTCTTGAGTGATCGAACGTTAATATGTAATGACGTATGTATGTATATGTCTGTAAAGGTGCTATTGCAACTGCAATTGTATGATTGTGGCTATCATTTTTATTGTTGTATTAAACAATTGGTTTAATATTTAATTAGGTTTGTTGTTGTTGCCGTTTAATTCGTCGTGTGACTACTCGAGTTCAATTTTTACACATACATATTGGTAGGATATATATGTACAATACATATATGTAAGCGCTCCGTGGCTTATAATCGCATTGCTCTGCTCGTTTTTACACGCTCGTATTGCAATTGGTTGGTTGTTGAATGCTGTGGCAACAATTTAAGCTTAGATTCTTGTTTCTTGCTCTTTTTTAGATTTCTGTGTGCGTGCGTTAGCTTATTTTTTTTATTTTTATTTTTTTTGTAGTAGCTTGTAAATGCGTCATTTGTCTTATATTGCTGCTGCATTAGTATCTATCAAGTCTGGATTTTCGCAGCAGGCTACTGAAGGGCCATCGCACTATGGGACCAGTTCGGCGAGGATAAGGGCTCTTCCTGCCCATAAATACTCCGTAGTGTCAAGAATTTATACACAGAGTCTACGGAGAACTCGCTCAAGCTGCCTATTGAAACTTATTTACATGTATTCCGGTAAATTGTAAAGAAGTGAAAATCCGGGACGGATCAGCAGTGAAAAGGAAGTGAGGTACAAGGTGTTCAACCTCTCATGTCACGTAAGCTAAAAAGCCAAGAAACATATGCTGAGATGACGCCACCTAATCGTGTTCTCTGCGGCTGCTACAGTACTAGTTGTGCGCTGGGTATGGGACCCGCCACGTAAAAACTACTTCCTGCGAAGTAAATTTCTACAAAGCGCGCGATGGAGCGAAAGCTGTATGAGCTTTACAACGACATGGACACAGTACAGTGAATTAAAAAACAGCGGCTCCGCTGGGCTTGGCCTACGCTCCAGCTCTGAAAGACTTCAACTTGGAGCTCGCTGGTGGTAGCAGACGAAGAGTGAAGGCGCCCACTGCGATGGAAATATCAAATGCTGAAGGACTAGGCTTCAGTTGGCATTTCCAATTGGTGTCAGTTGGCGTAGAAGGGCAATGACTGGCTTGCAAAATCGCTTAAGCGGTTACGGCGCCAAATAAGAGGAAGAAGTTACAGCATGAGATCGCATGATTCCAATCGAACAATGACGAGTTAAGACTCCTACAAATAAAGAGCAACGTAAATAGCCTACGATCCGGCCGTGGTCAGGAGGACTTGACCACATTGCATGCCAAATTTCTCATCCAGCGCTCTCTGAGCTGACGATAGGCCCATCTTTTCAGTCGCTAACCAAATGTGGCCAGTGAAGCTCTCCGTACTCTGCGTTAACTCTTCAAGAGTGTTCTGTGTTGTCAATTCAGCGGCCCTGCAGATTGCTGCAATAACACTATAGTCTGGAACCTAAACGAACTTGCTAGCGAAGTAGTGTTATGCCGGCGATNCATGAGATCGCATGATTCCAATCGAACAATGACGAGTTAAGACTCCTACAAATAAAGAGCAACGTAAATAGCCTACGATCCGGCCGTGGTCAGGAGGACTTGACCACATTGCATGCCAAATTTCTCATCCAGCGCTCTCTGAGCTGACGATATGCCCATCTTTTCAGTCGCTAACCAAATGTGGCCAGTGAAGCTCTCCGTACTCTGCGTTAACTCTTCAAGAGTGTTCTGTGTTGCTAATTCAGTGGCCCTGCAGATTGCTGCAATAACACTATAGTCTGGAACCTAAACGAACTTGCTAGCGAAGTAGAATTATGCCGGCGATAAAAAATGCCAGGCACTCCGCCAACATTTTCGAGTATACGTTCAAATAACCAAGGACGTTAATAGTCTTTCGGAATATATTTTCCCATCCTTGGCTGATTTGTTAACATTCAATTAGCTGAAAAACAAGCTATCGCTTGAAAAACATTGTAGTGATTTGCGAACATAGTTTGAGTTTGATAGCGTTCGTGCTCCTCGCAGAAGACGCCTTCAACTACCCTTGCACCTAACTTTTATTCATCTGGGAACAAATAAACAGGTTCTGGTTTCAAGATTGCACTTATTCCATACGGGAAGTATGGAAATGGAATACAAGTGGTGTAGGTAATAGGTCGGTTAAGGCAGCGATTTAATTCGGAGTTCCCGCTGTAAAGTCCAGATTCAGTCGATATTCTGCGGATGATGCTATCCTTCCTTGGATTTTATTAGTTTTCAAAAATCACGCACCCCTTCACGCAGTAAGCCATTTGACAGGAATCCNACCCTTGCACCTAACTTTTATTCATCTGGGAACAAATAAACAGGTTCTGGATTCAAGATTGCACTTATTCCATACGGAAAGTATGGAAATGGAATACAAGTGGTGTAGGTAATAGGTCGGTTAAGGCAGCGATTAATTCAAAACATTTTACAATTTCGGAGTTCCCGCTGTAAAGTCCAGATTCAGTCGATATTCTGCGGATGATGCTATCCTTCCTTGGATTTTATTAGTTTTCAAAAATTACGCACCCCTTCATGCAGTAAGCCATTTGACAGTAATCTAAGCGAATGAAATTTTTAATGATTCATTACTTAACAGGCCGGCTCAGTGCCAAGTTGTATTTGAAAACTCTGTTATAATTTGGTAGTTTGAACTAGGCAGAGACAACGTAAAAATAACATTGCCTTGTATAAAGTATGTCCTACATCGTAATCTGACTCTTCGACAGTTGCTTTTAGCAACTCTCCTGAAAGCTTACCAAAGAAGTATATAAAGAAGATTCTTTATGTGAACCTGAACTATAAAACTACTACCAAATTGCCTTAGAAGCGACTGAAATCTTATAGTCTGGTTAAAGGGCGGGACTACTCCTTTGCTTGCTGTACACGTCGAGTTCCCATTGTTCGTTTTAAATTTAAACACAATTTGCCCTCTTTCTATTGACAATTTTTTCGCAAATTTTTCTACTCTTATTTCTAAGTTAAAGTGACTCAGCATTGTGTTGGCACATTTCGAAATTTTCTTTCTCAAAAACCAATTTTTTGCAATCGTCAACTTTTTTTCTCTGTGATTGCCTCATTTATCATAACACAACCTTGACGATTTGCGCATGCGCTTAAACAACAATGGCTTGTTCATAATTTTTCGCCATTGTATTAGCGCCAGCTCGTACAGCATTTGGCGCAATTTCTTTANGTACACGTCGAGTTCCCATTGTTCGTTTTAAATTTAAACACAATTTGCCCCCTTTCTATTGACAATTTTTTCGTAAATTTTTCTACTCTTATTTCTAAGTTAAAGTGACTCAGCATTGTAGTGGCACATTTCGAAATTTTCTTTCTCAAAAACCAATTTTTCGCAACCGTCAACTTTTTGCCTGTGTGATTGCCTCATTTATCATAACACAACCTTGACGATTTGCGCATGCGCTTAAACAACAATGGCTTATTCATAATTTTTCGCCATTGTATTAGCGCGAGCTCGTCCAGCATTTGGCGCAACTTCTTCGCAACCACTTCGACATTAAGCTGGAGTGCCAGAGTGCGTCTCTTTCTAAATGATTCCAATTTACATTGTTGCTTTGAATTGGATTCTTTTTCACAGCGCACTTCGCCATTTTTAGCAGCGTCTTTTTGCCTGGCTTATACGCTAAATGTTTGCATGGATATATGTGTGTGTGTATATGTGGATGTGTATGTGAGTAAGCTTGAACGTGCGCGCTACTTACAAGCCGCCCTTTGTTGAGCCGTTTGATCTTCGCCGCACAACAATTGCCCGCCGCTGACATTGTAATTTTATTCCATTTCAATGCTCGATTATTTTTTATATATTTTTTTTTTATTTCACCTTACTCGCGAATAGATTAATTTTAATTTTCTTTTCATTTCTCATTATATTTATACTTATTTTTATATTGCAAAATATTTTTCTTCCTCCTCTTCTAACAATAATAAAAGTACCAAANAACCACTTCGACATTAAGCTGGAGTGCCAGAGTGCGTCTCTTTCTAAATGATTCCAATTTACATTGTTGCTTTGAATTGGATTCTTTTTCACAGCGCACTTCGCCATTTTTAGCAGCGTCTTTTTGCCTGGCTTATACGCTAAATGTTTGCATGTATATATGTGTGTATGTATATGTGGATGTGTATGTGAGTAAGCTTGAGCGTGCGCGCTACTTACAAGCCGCGCTTTGTTGAGCCGTTTGATCTTCGCCGCACAACAATTGCCCGCCGCTGACATTGTAATTTTATTCCATTTCAATGCTCGATTATTTTTTATATATATATTTTTTTTTATTTCACCTTACTCGCGCATAGTTTAATTTTAATTTTCTTTTCATTTCTCATTATATTTATACTTATTTTTATATTGCAAAATATTTTTCTTCCTCTTCTTCTAACAATAATAAAAGTACCAAATAACAGAGTAATAATAAATCAAATTGTTGATGCGAATAAGAAAGAGTGCAAGTACTGTGAGTATTACTGTGCCTTAGTTCGGCTGGAGTTTTTGTCTGAGTTTTCATTTGTTTACTCCTTTATTGTAGCAGCATATTTATCTATAAACATATTTCTTAGGAAAATCTTGTAAGTAAAGATTTTTAAAGTATTGAAAAATAGTACCAAGAACTGCTCAAACCAGCAAAAATGTTGTTTGTCTCAAATTGACTACAATGTCATGTCCAAAAGTTAAAATACCGAACAATTCAGTATTAATTAAAATTCATCGAATTTCATTGTTGAATACATTAGTAAATAATTAAAAAAAAGGAGTTAAACAATGTTAGAAATTGAAGAAGAACGAAAAGGGAGCATAAAAAATGCACCTACAAATTCAAATTTGGCTCAAAATAATGCTATGTTCAAAATTTGAGACAAATTAAAGTTGAGGGCCAGGAAAGCTACATAAATAGCCATAAAAAAACAACATCTCTGCCCGAAGCGCTGATCTCAAAACCCAGCGAAAGAGATGGATTGGCAGCAAAATTAAATTAAAAGAGGATCAGTCGAAGCCACAGCTCCTAATATTAAACGTATTATATGTAATTCAAGTCGAATTTTAATTTTAAAACAGGTGGCAATCTCCAACAAGTAGTTTGGAAATAAATATCTTCAAAGGCAATTTCGATTGCTATCTGTGTATATTGAAATACTTTATTAAACCTATTGCTTGAATTAAACTTTGTAAACAGGTGGCATTCCGCTTCCAAATATTTTCAAACCAAAAACTTTCTGGCACCCATATTGGGATACATATTTCAATTTTTAAATTGCCTTAATTTAGGTTGTGCTTGATTTTTTTAAACAGGTGGCAACGCTTCTACATGTAGTTTGGTAATAAAGGTCTTTCAATGCCATTTAGACTGACAGACATATTGTAGTAATTAATTTAACCTACTGTGTACATTCAATTTAACTTTACAAACGGGTGGCAACTGCTTTCAAATTATTCTCAATTATTATTATTTTCTTTTCAAACCACGCGAGCTATGTGGGATTGTTATATAGAGGGAAGCGAGGCGTATTTGGCGCAATAAGAGGATAGAGGCCGAAATACCTCAGTTAAAAGGGATTTAAATGTTGACGAGAGACTTACGGAAGGTTTCAAAACCAGTACGAACTCCTGGCCTAGTTACCGACTTTAAGAAAGTACTTAAATTAAATTTCACCCTGTTGAATAGCAGCAGTACTGAGGTAAGTGGAAAAGTTGAACCCCTAGTCGATGGTGACGGAGTCGATCTTCCACCACCTGGCTATGACGAGGTACGAATAGTTATAGTGCGCTGGAAAAACAACAAAGCTGCTGGAGCTGATGGCCTGCCAACTGAGCTAATGAAGTACGGTGGCGCGGCTCTTATGCAGAATATGGTTAGATGAACGCATGCTCGACGACTGAAATTTAAGTGCGCTCTACCCGATTCACACGAAAGGCGATCCCGTCATATGCGCCAACTACCACAGGATCAGCTTTCTAAGCATAGGTTACAAGGTCTTATCGAGCGTATTGTGTGAAAGATTGAAGCCCACCGTCACCGTCTAACCTTATCGGTGTGGCTTTAGATCTGCCAAATCCACCATAAATAAGGTATTGACAATACGCCAAATCATGGAAAAGACTGGCGAAAATGTATATGCCGCGATTTTGTAATTCGGTTTCCAGGCGAAACTAGTGCGGTTATGTAAAATGACGTTGAGCAATACCACTAGCGCCATCAGAAATGGTAAGGATCTTTCCGAGCCGTTTGATACAAAACGAGTTTGCAGACAAGGTTACTCTCTTTCGTGTGAATTCCCTAATCTGATGTTGGAGATGATAATAAGAAGCACAGAAAAGAACCGCTCAGACACAATCCTTTTCAAGAGCGTACAACTGCGTACTGGTGTATGCCGGCGACATCGGTAAACAACACAAGGGCTACGTCTGTTCTGCCTTCTCGTAATTTGATAGAGAAGCAAATCATATGGATTCGGTGGTAAATGAGGACAAAACGAACTATCTGCTGTCATCACACCAAACAGTCCAAGTATAAGCGTCTTGGAGTCCATATCACAGTTGAGAGTTACAAGTTTTAAAAAGTAGACGACTTTGCCTATTTTGGAACCAGCATTAACACCAATAATAATGAAATCCAACGGAGAATTACTCTTGCCAACAAGTTCACAAAAATCACACACTCTTCATGCCCCGCGGGTGTTTGGCGCACAAGCATGGACAATGAAAACACCTGATGAGTCAGATCTTGGCTCTTGAAGTTTTTGAAAGAAATATTCTGCGGAAGATTTCCGGGAATACTGCAGACGATGCAGCGACACGAACATAATGCGGCGAATTAAAAAACTGCGGCTACGCTGGCTTGGTCATGTCGTATGAATGGACAAAAATGCTCCAAGTATTCAACAGTCCAAGTATTCAATGCTGGTTACAGAAGAAGAGGACGAAATCCTCTGGGAAGGAAAGACCAGGTGGAGAAGGACTTGGCTTCAGTTGGAATTTTCAATTGGAGTCGGTTGGCGCGGAAAAGAGGAAACTGGCGTGCTTTTTTGGACACGTCCAAAATCGCCCAGCAGCGCTAATCTAGAAGAAGGGGAAAAATATCCCAAGTGTTGAGTAATGTCAGAAAGTTGACTGTTTTTAAATTTATTAATGTGCATATGTAGATAATAGGGTGGATCAATTTGTATGGGAGATTTTTTCGACTACGCGCTTATAGCCCAGATGGATTCTATGTGTAATTCTAAGCAAATTTACCGAAGAAACTATGGTTCTAAAATCAAGTGCTAAAATTTTATATAAAAACATGCCATAAGAGTTTTTTTTTGGTATGAGGAATCCATTTCTGTTATTCACTCCTTCTTAAAACTTCCACCAGAGGGTGCTGAAATGAAAATTTTCACATTTTCTTCGAAACCTATTTTCGCAATTTGGCAAACTCCAAATTGATTTTAGACCTATGGTTTCTTCAATGAAATTTGCTTTGAATTACACATAGAAAATTGCTATGCCGTACGCGCATTGTCGATAAAAATTTACCCGCCCTAGTACATCAATATGTATATGTGCGTGTGCTAAAGTGATGTTTGCAAAATTTAGCAGCAGCATGAGAACCCACATGAAAATAGATTTCCACGGCTGTGTACAAAAACATAAATATAAAAAAAAAGATGCCCGATCTATTGCCATTAATGTTGCCTATAAACGCG
>NW_016163587.1:15605-35766 GCF_001687245.7 Rhagoletis zephyria | reverse complement strand
GGCATTCAATAGGGTGCAAAAGTGTTTCCTCCATAATCTAAGTACGTTCCTGAAATCCATTACTTGGCCGCCATGGGTATCCTTGCAGTAGTTCGCCCTGCTCTTGGAACCTCCGTAGGTCGTCTAACTCTCTGGTACAATTTTCGGTCGTTGCGACCGATCGCGCCGCGTGGCCCTGAGACGGCATATTTTTTCTCTGTAGTTTCGTGAAATTCTTCGTCGTATCAGTAATGAGCGGGAATATAGTGGGTGCTGATGAGCGGTGATATTAAAAAATCTGGCTTTGATGCGGATTGTGGCTATACGATCGTCCGCCGGAAGGAACGACAGTACTCTATTATTCTTGAAATATACAATGATCCCAGTGGGAAAATGGAAATGCATTACCTTTTTAACCGAGTTCACAAACAGGACGAAGGCTATCAATTTGTCGGAATATATTTTTTATTTTTTATTTATTTTATTTTATGTATGTTACCGATTACCGTATAACTTTGGACCACCTTAACTGATTTCTATAATTCTNACCGTATAACTTTGGACCACCTTAACTGATTTCTATAATTCTTTTTTTTTTTAAGGAAAGGTTTTACCTCACATTAAAATTATAAATTAATACAATTTTTATATGAGAATTGAAGTCGGTTTTGTTTTTTTGCTTAAAAATTACTTGTTTTATTTTTGATTTATTTATTTTTTTTAAATTCTATTTATAGTTTCGTAAAGCAATATGCGACACATTACTTTCGTCTGACATCGCTGTGGAGAAATTCTTGTATTTTTTCGTGCGTAGGTTATAGGGGCTATCCAGACATTACCTTTTCCACTGGGGTGGTTTTTTAGTCAAGTACCTTTTGCTATAACTTTTCCCCTATACAATCTATGTATGTATATGTTAGCCTCGTTTGTCAATCGCTCGGATGGATTTCCTTTGTGTTTTAGTAATTTCTTAAATTAATTTAGAGGAAATAAGTGGTAAATCAACTGCACTGCCGAATAATTGCGACGAATTCCCCCCAAAAAAAAAAAAACAATTGCAAAAAAAGAAAAAAAGAAAATATTTGTGATAAGCTCTGCCAAACATTCTTGATAGGAGCTGGCGCGTCGATAAAACTAAGTGCGTTCTTAAAATACGATTTTGCGTGCAAATCTGCAGTACACAAGTACGTAAACGGTACAGTTGCGGTCAAAATATTGGTAGTGCTACTGATGTATTAGTTCAATTTATTTCACATTTTCCATTACTTTCCTTATGCGTTCAATCTAAGATATTGTTGTATAGAAGTAAAGGAGGCAGTAGCCCAGTGAAATCCAACAAACAACTATCAACTTTGAGAAATATTGGAGCGGACATGGTAAACAATTCATCTAGGGAACGATGTGAAACACTCTTTTAAACTCGATGCATCGCCGATGTGCTGCTGTTATATTTAATAAAGGGTACGCTAAAAATTCTCTAAAATCAAAGATAATTTTTAGCCATTTGAAACTTGTATTTCAGTAGGCTACAAAAGTGCATACTCTGCAAAATCTTTCTAAGAAATCCTATTAAAAAGCTTTAAATTTGTACGAGTTTGTTGATTTTTTTTTTAAATATTGCACAAAGCTTGAAACTTGGACTTACACGGGTTTTGTTAAAAAATTAACTACATACATTTTAATAAAAAAAAAATAACTAAAATTAAATAACAAAAAAAAAGGTTATCTCAAAACTTATCAATATGTGGTGCGGCTATACATTTTTCTACAAAGAGAATTACAATTTTAAAATAATATCAGCCAAGTTAGTCCTAAGCAAATGCTAAAAAAAAAATGGAATGTCAATTAACCATTTAAAACTATTTGCACAATTTATGGAAAATTTTTTAATGAGATGTACATAAATATCAAATCGTAGAGAATACATATATATGTACATATATAATAGTAACAAAAGCGAAAAAATATGTAAAAATTCGCAATTGTCATGGTGCTACGAGCAAAATCCGCGCGTAAACTCGCAAATACAATTATTTTCCGCCTATACTATGTGCAACATTCAAACCCACATACGTGCATACTTACATTCCATACCTACGTACATTATCGCAAACTTACGCATTTGTACTACATTAGCAATTTATTTGTATATTTTTCCCCCCCATTTTTCCGTCTCTTTGCCACATTTATTTACTTATTGACCACTTCTACGCTTGTCTTTCTTTGCACAATTTTCTTGAACATGTATGCATGTATGTTCTTTAGTTTGTTTTCTTCCTTTTCCACATCCCAATCTATCTCGATGTAGGTATTTTGCCGCCTTAAATTGTTTTGAGACATCATCATACATTCAGCTCAATCGCTGGAGCTGCTATGTTTCTTTTAGTCTTCTTCTTTACATTTATTCTTGCACGACAAGCTGAACGAATACAGTGATCGTAGAAATTGTTCATGAAATTTACCTTAATTTAAACAACTTATAGCCCGAACACAATGAAAACGACGAGCTACGGACCACAGCTGTCAAATTATTTTAACACGTACTCTTATGTAGATAATTATTTTGGCGACGACCGGGCTACGCGACGGTTGTGGTTGTGGCCAGATTAGATCTATTTCTATTTTAATGGCGACAGATAAGGTTCTTCCTCTTCTTTTATCTCAGACTCATACAAATTCATGATGTCGCTGCCGCGTTCAAAGAAATCATGTCGCCATCGACAAAGCGCTTAGATAATAAAGATGACAAATTGGAAGCTGTGGTCGGTAGCTCGTCGTTTTCAATGTGTTCAGAACTTTACGCTGTGATTGGCCTTCGAACAATGTGCTTAGCTTAGCAAGTGCTTAGCCCAATTAATCAAACGTATGTCTTCCATAACTCGGCACAGTAAAGAAAAAAAAATCCGAACGTCATGCGGACTATGGCCTCGTATTGGTTGGGCGGAAGGTGAGCAACCGTTGAGATTAATAATAATAACACAGCCACACAAAAGTATCAGGATCTGGGAACAGATGATTCGGATGTTATATGATAAACACGTTTTTTGAGGTTAGGGCTGAATCCAGGCTCGTTGGGCCGATTCTGATGCCGGACTCAGATCCGGCGCGTCAAAATACATATATATATGTCTCGTTCCCAGTAGCTCGTTTCTGTAAATATTCTCTACTAAATAATCGGTAGAGAAGAGTTACAGAAACGAGCTACAGATTTCGCTACTTTTTTTGTTGGGCGCTGTTTTGGATGAATCTGTGTGTCGTCCTTTTATACAATTCGCTTCACTTTCATTATAGACCACTTCTTCTGAAAAAGTCAACCTTAAAGTTCTCCCTCGAGCATTAGGACACTTACAGCCTCTGTCTGAAAACCATGTAAAAGTAATTGTGAGTAGGATTTTATTTCTTATTCCGCCGCTTTGTATACTTTTCCACCACGATGCATCCCACAAATTTGAGAAGCTCGTCCATCCACTTAAATAGGCAAAATGTGTAAAGATTTTGTATAGATCCGGGCAGAAAAAGCACTATTTCTGATCGTTATTAATTTGACGCGGAGTGAGGGAACCGGGCTTCAGGCTTCCTGTACAGTTTGTAGGGACGTGTACAGAAAAAATAATCTATTGCTGATATCAAACGATTCTCATATCTTGTAGATTGTGTGCTAAACAAAGTCATGGATCTCACGAATAATCTTTCAGTTTTCATACCAAAAAGTATAGATTGATAAATGCACGGGTTTGTCAGTATAAGAGACGCTGCGACCGGAAAGGTCTTTTGCATCTCTGAAGAGAGCTCCTAACTCAATATGCCGAATAAATCATCGGCTTCCCTAATGAATGCTACAATGGCCTTTGTAATCGAATTCTCATGGTTTGACCAATGGAGCTTTAACTTATATCTGTCTATACAAAGCTCCACAATCACAAAGAATGTATTCGGAAGTTTTCTTGTCCTCAAGGCAGAGCCGGCATTCCTACCCTCCGTCAAAGAGCTTTGCCTGTCTGTGACCAACAAAGAAAACGTATTCTTGAAATATAAATTTAAGTCGCTTGAATTCCCAAAGAACACTTTTGGAAGTCACTGTCTTAAGTACATGGGTACATATGCTTACCTTTCATGCTCTCTTTCTCTTCCGCCTTTACACCTGGACGTTGCGCGGCGTGTCTCGTGCAAACGTTCAAAAGTGGCAGATGTGTCTGAAAGAAAACAGTTCACTAACACACATGCATATGCATTTGTAAACGCGCCATGTTCAGTACACTTCCATAGGTAGACTTATTGCGAGACTGCAAGCCAAGCCGGGCGACTGGCCGGCCGGTCGACCTACTCAACGTGCAACGACATGCCACAGTTGGTCTGCTTAGCCAAGTACCAGCGATGAATGAGTGCACCAACCGGCAAACGATAGAAAATCATTAACAATACCAATGTTTTTCACATTGTTTATAGCGCGTTATTTTAAGTAGAAGCGCGAAATAATATGAACGTGTTGTTTTTTGGAGGTTATGCAAGTAGTAAGCGTCATTAGCGTGAAATTGCTGTGCATGTGAAAGTTTTCTAAGTCGGAAAGTAGTTGAGATAGGAGCGTATTGGTTAAGGCACGCGATGGATAGGGAAGACATTTTTAGGTAATAAGAAAGTTACTTAAAGGAAGTTGAAGTTTGTTTTTCAAACAAGGATTAAGAGAGTTTGGTCACATTTTTCAAAATCGCTGTACTTACATTTGCGATCTAGGCCTACCCTGTTTTAATATATCACCATTTTTATCTGTTTTAAAACTTGTGAATTAGTGGGGCGGGCGTAGTAGATGTCTCCCTTCAGACAAATTCCAAAACACTATTAGATTCGATTAAACTAAAAATAGAGGAGAACTTGAAATAGTAACTTGAATAGTAATAATTCGCCAGAGCAAATCCCGCTAACCACTTTTTCGTCTAGCTTGGAACCCTTTGTATATTTAGCCATCGACCCTGGGTTTAGGTCTGTGGCACCTTCTCATTCGTTCCTCTCTGATACTCTTATTGACAAGTTGTTGTTTAAACAGGGTATAGGAGTGGTATAATCTAGAATTCGTAGATTATTCGGTAGATATTCAAGGAGCTTTGCTTATCCGAATTTAAGGTATCTCCATGGCTGGATCGTATTTAGCCTGGCAGCACTACGACCGGGCAAAAATTTGTCATAGAGGTCACCTGGTGGAAAATTTAATACTCCTTCCATACACTTACTGGGTGTAGGCGGTACAACTCCCGCGACAGGCACGGAATCCGTCCTCTGTGCCCGTTCCTTCTTGGCTATGGACAAAGTCTTGCTTAACGCAAGCTACTATACGATGCCCACAGAAGAGGATGGGCCTTATCCAGCTGTACACATCCAGTGTGCTATATGAGGTTTCATTCCCAATGTTTTGCGGACCTCTTACAGGCATGAAGAGTGGTATTGACCTTTCTGGAGCTCTCTGCAATATTTCTCTTCCGGTCAAGTTTCCTGTCTAGTATAATAGAAAGGTTTTTGACCTTGGCTGGGAGAGCAATTTCTACCCCGTTTGAGGTATTTGATTAGAGGAATGTATGCTTCCTCGTGACGAGTATCTTTTTGGTCTTGGTGGGATTGACGTTAAGTCCTCATTACTTGGATCAGGTATTTACAAGACAGAGACGATTGCTATGTAATTAGCATACGCTATGACTTGGCTTAGAATTAGGGCGTTAGTGGTTAGATTCCGACGAGAGAACGCCCTCTTGGAGAGTGCCTCTGGTCACATGTTTAGCCGCCCCCTCCCTCTGACAGAATAATTCTCTTTTCGAAAAGGAGCCCAACAAAATCCATCAGCTCCCGCTGTACCCACACCCTAAGAAGGGAATTAACAACAGACTCTGGATAGACATTATTTAGGGCTCCCTCGATATTAAGGAAACCTCCCACACACAAACATTTTTGAAACAGTTTTTTTTGTTTTTTTTGTGTAAGATCTAGTCACCAAGTTATTCACTTTGAATATCATTTCCATGATAAAAATATAGTAAGGTAGAACCGCTGAGAGTCACTTTTAAAATTCTTGACGTTTCCAAACAATTTAATTTTTAAATTTACTCACAAACTCACACACACATTTTCATTTTCAGTCTCAAGCAACAACAATTTCGAACAATTTCAATTTTTTATTTTCATTTTTATACGATTTTAAAATGTTGGCAAACTTCACAAAAAAAATCATGGCCGACAAATTGAGAGAACGGTTCTACCTTGCTATGTTTTTATCATGATCATTTCTATTAAAAGTGAATAGTAATGTTTTCAATTAAAAGCACGCGTATGTGAGCACATCAACAAAAGCTGTGCAAATATGAACTTACATACTTTTGTGTCAGTGTCGGCGAATATAAGCTGTTGTAGGCTTAATTAGGTCTAATTGCATAAGTATACTTGTACATAAATACCATGTAGATTTTCTTATTCGGCTAACCACTTTCCATGACTATGAACACATACATATTTGTGGTATAAGTCATTAAATTACGCAACTTGTCACAGAGCTTAATTTCATAGCATAAAAATTTGAGTACTGAACAATTTTGCTTGTACCTTGCCTTTGCATCGCTGCACTTATTCCTTTAAACACTGTAGCGCACCTTAAAGCTTGAACACTTAATGCGAATACGTAGACGAATGTTAGGTATGTATTTAGTAAGCAAAGTGTAGCGGAACAAAAGACACTCCGATCTAAAAGATCGTTTGTAACCTCAATACAAGTTTCTTTTTGGTTGTTAGTGCTTACGAAAAGGTAGGAATGAGATTTGTTTTGGAACGAATTTCCGTTGTACATCGTCAAATTTGGTGTGGACACTTGCTGGTTTCGACGTTGCGCCATTTCCGGTGATGGAAATTTCTTTTCAAAATCCATCATCATGTCTCGAAGCCTGGCAGATAAAGATACTCGAAGCTTTAATAATAAATACCAAAATATATGTACATGTATGTACCTATATATTTTGCTAGATGAATTCTCCATTCCAAGGAGTTTTACTGTGAATCTATAAGAGTATTATTCTATGTTTGACAAAGAGTGGACATTCACATGAAATCGGCGCCGACTTCTCATCGCCTTCCAAATCAAGTTGACATGCTGTCTATATGGATTTTCGAAAATGTCCGCTA
This sequence comes from Rhagoletis zephyria, assembly GCF_001687245.7. Classification (NCBI taxonomy): domain Eukaryota; kingdom Metazoa; phylum Arthropoda; class Insecta; order Diptera; family Tephritidae; genus Rhagoletis; species Rhagoletis zephyria. The sequence goes on along the minus strand of NW_016163587.1, from coordinate 28,632 downwards.
TGCTATTTACAGTGAAAGAATAACCAAAGAGGTCATGTGTCTTAGGCCTCCCAGCGTTGCTATAGCTAAAGATTATGTGTACCCAGAACGAAGGCAGATGTCAGTCCAGTTGTTGCAATAAAATAAAAGTACTGCATTGATTGATCGACATAAAAACTGGGTCGCAAACTAATTTCTCTACCTTCTGAACTCCTTACTCTTAAATTTTTGTTTTTAATATTCGCCAAAATTTCATCAAGTGGGTAAAAATTGCTCTTTAAGAAAAGGACGTGACGTCCCCACGTTTCTTTTCAATTCACTTTTTACTGATGTAATCCCTCCTGTTTGCATTTCGTTATTACGAAAATAAAATCAAAATTCTAACTGTTATCAATCACTTGATTAACGTTAGACATATGTACATATATAAATACAGTTAAAGATTACGGCCTTCATACACATACTTATAAGCAAATGAAATATTTATATTTATAGAACCCGACATAATGATAAGGTCACCCGATATTTATAAGTTTTGACAATTTTTTTTTATAAAAATATAGGTTACTTTTTAACAAAAACCGTATAAATACAAGTTTAAAGATTTTTACATTATTAAAAAAATCAACACGCGTTCAACAAAACTTTTCAAGCTATGAATTTGATTTCTCGAAAAGGTTTATTTATTAGTACAAGTTTTGTAATCCATTTAATTTTAGTGCAAGGTGCAAGCTTTAAGTGGCTACAAGCTGCTGTGGACACTTCGCATTTTTAGTTTTTTTGTTGACAGTGTCACCCATTTTCTTCCATACAAAGTACTATATGTTCAGTAATTTTTTTTTATATTGGAAAGCTTAAACTTTTTACCAAGGTTTTTTTGATTTTTTTGTAATATTACACAAAGTTTGAAACTTTGATTTCAATATACAGCTTTTGTTAAAGAATAAACTTAAAAAAAAAGTAATTAAAAATATTTTGAAAAAAAAATTGATCGTTAAAACTTATCCATACAGGGTAACTTTATCATTATATCGGGCACTATATGTATGTATGTATGTACTTAATTTCATAGGCACGTCTACAAGACAATTTGTGCGATCCCACATGCTCTCCAATTACAAAAAATATGTATGTAAATAGAGCTCGTAATTGTTGATAAGATGATATTTATTTTACATACATGCATAGAAATTCCTTTTGTTCATTATCTAAATTTTTGATCAGTAATAAAAAAAACAAGAGAAATCAAAAGTAATCAAAGCGAATTAAAATAGGCGCTTTCAGTTTGCTTTGTATGCATTAAGTTGGGGAAAGCGAAACCTAATGCCAGGTGGGACTTGAAAGATTTTGACTTTTTCATTTCTTTTAGCTTATGGTCCTTATGGGAACTTATTAGCTTCCTTATTAAAAAACGTCAATTTTAAATTATGTAATACAGCCTTCGCGACGTTTCAAAAACTAATACGAGCACTAATCCGATCTTTTGCAATAGTCCGCTTGTTTTTATAAAACTTTATCATTTGGGGTGCGGAAAATTTCCCATTAAAAATCACTTTTGTAATCTCATCTGTTCTGTTTATTATGTAAACAGCTGATAAAACGTCAACTCGAGTACGATGTAGGCGTATAGCGTCTTAATTTGCAATAGAATAGCCGCCTTTGATTTTTGTTTTATTTATTTGTTCTTTTAATCTATTATTCTTATTATTCATATTTGCTTGTGATCTTTATTAGTATTGTAATAAAATTTATTTTTGTACTTACTTTCTTTTTGGTAAACAAACTCATATGCATGGCCATTTACTTAAATACATTTTTTGCACAAGCGTATATACATACATAAGTAGATATATATATGTATGTATATAGTATGTATGTATGTGTATATGTGAGTGCATTCAACTGCTTCGCCGCTGCACTGCAATTAAACCTGTTTTCATTAGCCGGCACATTGGCTGACCATAAGCTAAAGATCACGTGTACATACATATAAATGTAGATGGACTTATAAATGTACATACATATATAATATGCATAGTACATGTGCAGATATACATATGCACACGAAATTAGCACCAAAATTTCATTACCAATATGCCGGCAACTTGTGCTGTGTTGTTTGTTTTTGACGACTGTATAGTAGAATGCTATAAAATTCAATGAATCGATGAATTGTTGAAAAAATTAAAAATAATTTTTCACCCAAATGCAATGAGCTTTACTGTAAACTCATAAAATGCGAAGTATGCAAAAGTTTTACTATAATAAACAAATTATTTCTTTCGGCCTTTAGAAATTTGTTTCAACATCAAGGTTGGGCATTTGCACTACCACTGAATTCCACTATTTCAGTGATAGTTAAATTGCACAATTCATTACACCGTGCGACAGTCAATTTTACACACGAAAAAATCAATATATTTACAAAACTGCGGGCCAAATATAGTTAAACTGCATTTTTTGTTTTTCTCTCTGACGTCAGGATTTTTTTAAAAAGGCTTTGAAATTTCTAGAATATGATTGAATAAAAAATTATTCAAAAGATTCGGTGCATTGTAGAATAACAATATGGGTATAAATTAAAAGGAAAAATTCTGTAGAATAGAAAAAAATATTAATTTTTAAGTGCACCAGGACGAATAAGTATTGAAAATGTCCTTTTAAAATTTTATCCTTGAATATACTTGGAATTTTCCAATATTTATTTTTGAAAAAAAAAAGTCAAGGGCTAGTATGTTAACTACCACATCCTCGAATTTCGTCCTTTTAACTTTATTAGTTTTAGATAAAAAATTTTACACTTCTCTTAATAAGATATTGATAGTTACAATATACATAAATGAAGATATCGGAATCTTTATTATGGAACCATGTATGCGCTTTAAAAGAACAAACTGAACGTATTTTGTATACAAGGGCGTAGCCAGCCTTTCACTTAGGGGGGCAGGAGTTTATATAGAGGGAAAAAATGTTTTTAATTATTATTTTTTTTTGTGTATATAAATAGAAATTTTTGGGCTTAAGAAAATATAAGTTTTCTGGCATCCTTTACAACGATACCAATTTTTTAAAAATCGGTTTGTAATTTTTTGTTTAAAATATTTTATTTATAAAAAAAGGTATTTTTTGGTTTTAAGTGTTTTTTCTCAAAATTTTATATACGAAGTATACAAATATGCCTACCAGAAGAAAGGGGGTTTAGTCGCCTTTACAACGATATCAATTTTTTTAAAAATCGGTTAGTAATTTTTTGGTGTAATATATATTTTTTTTTATAAAAAAAAGGTATTTTTTCCTTTTAAATGTTTTTTCTCAAATTTTTACTTATGAAGTATACAAATATGCATATCAGAAGAAAGGGGTTCAAAATTATTTGAAATATAAGGTTTTTAATTTTTCGAAGACCCGACCTTATAGCACCTTTAATACAAGTTTGCACAAAATATAAAAAAATATATTATATATTTATATAAGAGCAATGGGCGGACGACGTCTATATTTTTAGTTATTTACCTACCCTAAAAGTCCCTATTTGGAACTTCGAAGGCCCATATCTCGATTTCAGAGGCTAACTTCTAAAAACGGAGAAATTACTTACTTTTTTACCTATAACTCAATCTCTTAACAAAATTGGTTTGGTCCAATACCCAGCCGACTGCTGTACAGTGTAATGATTCCAGTATCTTCATTTACACTGTACAGCACTCGGCTGGGTAATGGACCAAACCAACTTTTTTAAGAGATTCAGTCATAAGTAAAAAAAGTAATTTGTCCGTTTTTCGAAGTTAGCCTCCGAAATCGAGATATGGGCCTTCGAAGTTCAAAATTGGGACTTTGGTAAAAAATTATTTTTAATTATTGCATGTAAAAAGCAAAAAAATTAAAAATACAGACGAGGTCCGCCTTTGGCCCTTATTTATATGGTATATAAATTTTTTTGTGAAAACATATATTACAGGTGCTATAACGGGTCAAATGTCAGATCTTCGAAAAATTAAAAACTTAATATTTCAGAAAATTTTTAACTGATTCGTATCGTTGTAAAGGTGATTTAAACCCCCTTTCATGTGATATGCATATTAGTATACTTCGTATATAAAAAAATTGAGAAAAAACACATTTAAATGAAAAAATAACTTTGTTTGTATACAGAAATATTAAAAGAAAAAAAATACTAACCGATTTTTGAAAATTGGTATCGTTGTAAAGACGAATAAACTTTTCTTCTATATGCATATTTGTATACTTCGTGAATAAAAATTTGAGAAAAAACATATTTAAAGGAAAAAATAACTTTCTTTCATATAAAAAAAAAATATTTTAAACAAGAAAATTACCAACCGATTTTCAAACAATTGCTACCTTTGATTGCTAATCAAAGTCATCTGTTTTCAATTTATGAAAATATGGAAATTTATTTTATATTTAGATTTAGATTTATTATTATGGTTTTTAGGTTTGAAATAATTTTTTAGAACTGCAAATGCATCGGAAGAAAGCAAATCCTCATTTACTCATGTTTGATTAGCAAATTGCTTTAGGAAAACTTTTAATTTATATTCTTTTCATGTTTTCTGTTTTATGCTTTTGTATGTAAACAAAATTTCGATCAGCTGTACTAAAAACTTGTAAGTTTTTGCTAGTTTGGTGTTCGCGTACTTTTGCTAACATTCTCTCTTTGAGAGAGAACAGATAAAAATTCATTAGAATTTTGCTGCTGAGAGTTTTCTGCTGGAAGAATACGCGAATACACCTAATATCTCAATTCTATATGGTGTGAAGTTAGCACTATGTAGCATATATTTAAAATAAAATTAGAGCTAAAATTGTTTTCTTTTCACACAAACTTGTATTAAAAAGCTACAATTAATACCATTGGGCGCGTTCATAAGTCGTAGCTGTTTGGTAACCGTTGGCTGTTTATCTTAGAAACGCGCAGTTGAGTAGTTACGCTCAGCCCAACAGTTGGCAACTGTCAGCCATTTTTTCCAGCGGAAAATTTTTACGCTACCTGAGCTCAACGTGTTGGCCTTAGCCTAAACAGCTGATCGAAAAGACTTACGCCGCTTATATTAAATTTGACGCCGCTTTGTTAGGTGGCAGTTGCAAACAAATTTATTATATTTTATATTACTCACGTGATAAAGTAACTAAACTATTTTATAATAATACTACGTTTCTAAATATGTGACCTGGTCTACGAAAAGGGAGCTTACGTGCGAAAACTAGTTTTCTGTGAAAAAGCTGTTAAAAGTAAGCAACTCGTTTCGTTTACTCGTTTTTACTCTTCTTTCTCTACATTTTTAGTACACTTCTAAGCAAGTTAGGATTTTCTGCTTTTCACCACGTGAAAAAGCATCTCATCTTCCATCCGAATCAACCAAAAAGTGAAAATTGATTTTTTGACACCTAGCCCCCTTTCCGTAGACCAGGTCACATATATGTTTTTAAGATGTTTGCTATATAATTTTACAATGTTTAATTCATTGTAACATTGAACGATTTTTTCAACACGGCGGCCGCTCAGCGTTGAATTCCAAATAGTATCGGCGCAACTATCTCTATTTGTTGCAATTACATCAGATCCTGGCTACGCCCATGGGGGATGGTGTTCAAGTTACCTCTACAAACCATTTTTTGGGGAAAAACGAAAGCTACAAATTTTTTCTTTTCACAACAAATTTTGAACCAAAAAGTAATGCCGTAGTTAACTTTGCCGATTTTGGAAAATGTAGTGCTAACTTGACAGACGTTTAAAATTGGATTTCATTGGCTTTGTGTTTTGTTCACAATAGACCAGTTCTTTCACCCAACAACATTATGTTTCAGGTCCCGTATTTTTCAACCGACCCGGCTGAACTGGGATAAATAACCGAGTTTGTATTGTTGCTTTGCATGTATTTCGTTACTTTACCGAGTGCAATTTTGTAGCTTGGTTGCAAAAGAATACACCAATTGTATAGTGAGTGCTCTTCTAGTTTTGCAATATAAAATTATTAATAAATAGCAACGTATATATGAACATACATATGTGTGTACGTCTATAGACGTCTATATACAAATAGTATACTTACGGTGACCATCCGCCCTCTTTTTTTCGCCAGTTGTCCTGCTAATTTATTTATTTCATATGGGACGTCAAATGTTCTGTATTTCTTTTAATGCCGCTTATTTGTCCCGTATTCGGTATTTTGGCGCCTTAACAGCTCATGAAAATGACACGCCTATGAACCAGTTTTTATTTTTAAATCTGGACGTTTGTGATTCGAATCGAGGAGCACTTATGTATGTAGATGGTTTCTGAAATTATAATTTTGCGTAGAAAAACTGCGTATGAATAGAAATTAGACGTTAATGTTGTTCAAATTACTAAAAAAATTTCACTACACTGAGAGAAAAATCAACAAAAAATTGGTTAATATTACCAAATTCAAACTTGAAAAGGAATCAACGCGATTTTTGGTTTATATTAACAATGCCTTGGTTGATATTTTCAACAATGATTTGGTAATATTAACCACAATTTTGTTTACATTAACCAAACTATTGGTTGGCAATTTTTCGTTTGAATAAGTTTATGTTCTGCACTTCACAGATGCTTTTTCATAATTCGGAGATAAAAAACAAACATTTTTATTATCATTTTGCCACCAATTTGATCATTTAAATACCCTCAGAAACTCGATACTGGGATGCGACCTAAGAAATTTCTTAAAAGCTCGAAATTGCATTTTTATGTTCAAACTGATTATGTTTATTAAACCGGAAACCTGTATGAAACACTGAAGTTCCCTAGAAGTGTACGCTCTCCAGTTTTATTTTACCGAAATATAATTATCTTAACACGTCGAGATTATTTTTTGTTAATGCTGTAAAACTTTGCAACTCTCTGCCAGCATCTGTGAATAACTCTTTACGTAAGCACAACTTCAAAGGTCTTATCAACGATTAATTTTCTAATCAAACAACTCTCCAAATGCCGAGGCGTGGAGACAATTTTAAAATTTGGTGAAGGGAGAAAAGGTTCATTAGGAGAAACTACGGCAAAAAAACGGCATTGTAAGAGGGATTGTATCTGCGACATGAGAAACTCCAAACTATGAAAATGTTGTAAAAGTAAAGAAGTTCTCAAAGATGGAATGGAAGTGGAACCCTTCGGAGGAACACTTTGCAATTCAGCTCGTTCAGGATGCAATTCACTGCATTGTGATTGGCCGAAATACGAGTAGTCGCATGTTTTCACTGCCTAGGAATGTTTGTAACAAATTTTATGGGGTAAAAATCCTTTGTGCACAAAGTACAAAGTTATGAAAAAATATTCTACAAATGTGTGATGTTGCAACTGAATGTTTATGCGCTGCGTTCACAAAAGATCGAAAAATATATGCTAAATAAAGATGGCTAATAATGGCTTTTTCAAAAACTCCAGTTTTCGTGGAAAAAATTGGCAAAATTATTTTTTGTCCCGTATTCGGCTGCCATAAATATGGTCACCTTAAGTATACCTTTAATTGATTGCTCATATGGGAATTTACCCAATTATTCATTATTCATGAGTCAGTTAATAAGTCTAGCATTTCAAATCTCTACCTGACCGCAACGAGAGCGCCATTATCTTTTACAATTTTCTTACTTACCCGGCTGGAACTGAAAATGGATTGTATACAAGCGCACTTTTCCTAGTATCATCATTAGGGTGGTCCAAAATAAGAGAAGTCGGCATTTTAATGCTCGCACCAGATTTTTTCTAATATACCCTGTATGGATAGGAGAGTGACCTTTTTTATTTTGATATTTTCAATAGGCTTGCCATCTGTTAATAAAATAACTATACTCATAATAAGCGTAGGCATCAGNAAAATTGAATTGGCTATAAAACTGCATACCCAAAATCTTTCTAATGCTGCTCCTCATTTTGAATTTTGCTGCTATTATTTTGATATTTATTATTTGATTTGGAGTAGAACTCCAAGCTTTTAAGAATTTTGGCTTTTAGAGTAGAACTCCACAATAAGCTGTTCAGGCATTTATCGTTTTTCAGGTTGTCAGTGGTCTATTCAGCTATAAGTTTTATATTGCGGCTAAGGCGCCGAAAGCCACAACACACGAAAAGCTTGTTGTGGAGTTATATCTGTGGCAACAAGCAATAACCGCCTAAGTCGACTTAAGAAATAATGGAGTTATATATGCTATCTCCAGCCAGCTAGGCGAAAATATTTTGGTTTCCCCATAAGGCTAACATTACAATCCAAATGTTTAAAAAGTTTTTTCTCGAATTCAGGTTTTTCCACTTAGGCGGTTATTGCTTATGACCACAGATATGACATATGAATAAAACATACAGTTGTATAAAGTGCTGAAAGTCTGAAAGCGGTGAGCGCCTGAAAAAGCCTTTTATGGAGACTTACTCTAAGGAAGTTCGTAGTAATTTTTAAAATAATGAAAATACGAGTAGACTTTAAGGAACAAGTAAAATATCGTTATTTTAACCAAATTTTTTTTGCCTCTTTTTCAGGAAAAATATAACTTTTAATCTAATAAAAGTGTTTAAACCCCGCAGCGAAGGTGATAAAAGTAAGCAATAACAATTATAAGAGCGCTGTGTCCAACAATCAGAGAGAATACAGTTATAAAATTGTGTTGTGAAATTAGAAAAGAGGCAAACAATTGTGTGGTGTCAATTTTAAAACAACAAATAGATTAGGCAACTCCATGACACACGATCTAAACAGCTATAAGAGTAACAATTAAGTAAAACAAAGTTTTGCACGAACTACATTAGCCTGAAAAAAAAAATAACCAACAGTAAAAAGTGTACGATCACACTAATAAATTAATAAATAAAAATATTTAAACAAAATAAATAAATAACACAAACACTTAAAAGCCTCACTTTTGGAGAACCGATCCTACCTCAACTGTTGGCATATGTATGCGCGGAGAGTTTGTAGAGAAGATCGAGTGAGCGGTAAATAAGTGTAGAAAAAACCGGAAAGTCGACAAGGGCACGGCGAAGGTGAAAGCGGAAAGTGAAATTGAAAAAAAGCGCAGCAAAGGCAAAGTAGAAAAGAGTAATAAATATACAGAAATAATAACAACGCGGCAGCAATCGTGTGGAGAGCGACAAATTGCGCAGTCGGTACTAACGTCATAACGTTGGGCGAAACAAAAAAAAAAAACTAAAAAATAAATAATAAAAGATCGCCAGCGACAAAAGCGCCTAACTACTGGAAACTGTTCCGTCAGTAATAAAACAACAACAGTAGTTTGTCAAGCAGCACGAACGATAGGTGAGTGTGCAGTGAATTGTGAAAAAGCCAACGACAGCACAGTTAAACGCCGGCAGCGCCGAAAGTTTTGTGAGTTTTTTTTTTTTTTTTGGAATTGCACAGTCGTATAATAGACGGAGTGAGAGTTTAACGCGTGTGTACGAGGTGCTGAAAAACAAACGGAAACACGGAAAGATAGCATTTCGAAATTCGATTTCACAAATTCAAAGTTCCATTTCGCAAATTCGAGATTCATTAAAACACTAGACACAGTGCAAAGTGTTGACACGTGGTGTCTAAAAACTAACCAATATTAAGATTTGGAAATTTCGAAAATAACTTCGAATTTTCGAAATTCAAAAACGTACGATTTTATAAAGTTTGATCAATAAATTTGAGTTTGAAACAACCAAAAGAGCAACAACAACTCAGCCGCAACAACCCGGTAGACAACTATAAAGAGCCAGTTATTAGTGAGTGTGCGCGTGTGTGTGGTATTGTGCTTGAGTGAGTTTCAACGACGACAACAACAACAACAACAACAACAAGAACCGCTGCAAAGCGCATCATGGTGAATACCAACAACACAGCAACGTTGGCTACAACAAACTCAACGGCATCGACAACAGCAACAACAGCTGCAGCAATAACAACAAATAGCACAACATTGACCAAGGCAAAACAGCAACGACAAACGGTGGGTGTTGTTGTAGCAGCCGGCACCACAACATGGGGTTCTATTAGCATCGCACAGCAAAAACAACAACAGGAGCAACTGTTGCAAGAGCAAAAACAAAAAGAACAACAGAAGGAGCAGCAACAACAGCAAACTGAAGAACAGCCGGAAAATATTGATGCTAAGAAAAAGAACAAACACAAGAATCCGAAAAAGAATGGCGTTGACAACAAACAGAACAATGACAATAAAGCCAATACCAGCGGTGTTGGTAACAAAAAACAAAATAACAACAAAAACAAAGTGCCGGCTAGTAGTGCATTAAAAACAAAAACAACCGCTGCAGAGCGCTTAAGTAGCGACACAGGCGATGATAAGGAAAACGCCTGCATTACACCCACGCAGGAGGAGAACTGCGAAGACACGAAAACGGCAACGAACGCCAATAAAAATGGTAAAATAGCTAGCGACAAACAACAGCAGCAAACGATTGGTCGCAATAAGAAAAACAACAATAATAGTAACAATAACAATGCCAAAGGTCAAAACAGCAAAACATTCACGAATAGCAACAATAAGAGCCAGTGGAAGCGTATTGAAAAGCGTAACAGCGTCATATTTAGCACCAATCACCATTACAGCAACTACAACAATAGCAATAGCAACAGCAACAGCAGCTATAGTAACAACAGCAAGCATAACAAATATCGCTTGTCAAATTCCAATACGCCCAGCATCCTCACCGATGACGATGATGATTATCGCGATGATATCGCCGCCGACATGACAGACACCGATTCGGTACNAGCGTCATATTTAGCACCAATCACCATTACAGCAACTACAACAATAGCAATAGCAACAGCAACAGCAGCTATAGTAACAACAGCAAGCATAACAAATATCGCTTGTCAAATTCCAATACGCCCAGCATCCTCACCGATGACGATGATGATTATCGCGATGATATCGCCGCCGACATGACAGACACCGATTCGGTACGATCTCATGATTGGCAAGGGAAGAACTGCCGTCGTCGACAACAACAACAACAACAACAACAACAGCAAGCGAACGGAAAAAAACTTACCGCCGGTGAATTATTAGCTGCCGCCCTAATGGTGCCCTGTAAGAAGTGTAACAAAGTGAAAGCACCAAATATGGCAATGCTCGGTAGTGCGCATCAATATCGCAAATCTAAATCGTATATGGGCGGCGGCGGTGAAAGTGGCAATGGGACGGGTAGCGCTTCTGCCGAGAGTTGGCTAAATTTGAGTGGTGGTGGAGGTAAAAATAGCGCCAATCATCGCTATCAGCGCTCGCACAGCGATCGTCGCACTTCATTCGATCGCATTTTTGCCGAACGTAATAAGGATTTTGTGCCAATTGTACCGCCGGCACGTCCTGTACTCGCATCGTCGAACATCGAACGCGTTCTAACCGATACCGAGAAGATGGTTATCATCGAACGTTTGGGAAAGGGACGCGTGACATATCCCATAATGCAGGTGAGTGAATGAAAATGAGAGATATTTTTTATGCTTAAAAAAAAAAAATATTAGCTGCAGATTTCGTTTAGGTTATACATAGTACCTGATTAAGAAGGAATTTAATAAATTTGTTAGTTCAGCAAAAATGTTGGGACTTCGAAGNATCATCGAACGTTTGGGAAAGGGACGCGTGACATATCCCATAATGCAGGTTAGTGAATGAAAATTGGAGATATTTTTTATGCTTAAAACAAAAAGTAATAGCTGAAGATTCGTTTAGGTCCATAGTACCTAAGTAAGTAGGAATTTAATAAATTTGTTAGTTCAGCAAAAATGTTGGGACTTCGAAGCATTTTCTAATTTATTAATATAAACATTTTCTGGCATTCCAAATCATGATCAGCTATCTTAACGTATCTCGTAAGAATGCTTTCGGAGTTTTTTTTCGAAGGCTTTTCATACGCAGGTGGTAACTGATGGTTATTTTTAAACAAAGTACTTTTATGGTAATTAACTTTTTTCATCATCGCTGCATCGTGAACAACTGGTATAAGGAAATGGAAATGAATTCCGGCAACAACGAAAGAATATATTTTGTCAGGAAAATACCACCTTAATACCGAATTGAAATATTATTATTAGGTTGCTGCGGTTGCCTTACAGTTAAAAGTTCAAATATATATACGAAGATTTCTGGATTGGACATGCGTGCGCTTGGATGATGATGATGTNTTTTCGAAGGCTTTTCATACGCAGGTGGTAACTGATGGTTATTTTTAAACTAAGTACTTTTATGGTAATTAACTTTTTTCATCATCGCTGCATCGTGAACAACTGGTATAAGGAAATGGAAATGAATTCCAGCAACAACGAAAGAATATATTTTGTCAGGAAAATACCACCTTAAATGATACCGAATTGAAATATCTCAGTAGTTTGATATTTCCAGGAAAGCCTTACAATGGTTGTTCGACTCGTTCTTTTCTATTGTGTTCAAAGTCTGGCATGGAGCTTAGCCAGTTCCGATTTTTTGGTTTCAAAAAATAGGCTGCGGTTGCCTTACAGTTAAGAGTTCAAATACGTATACGAAGATTTCTGGATTGGACATGTCGTGCGCTTGGATGATGATGCTTCGCTGAATAGGTCCTTCAACTCGTTGCGCTGTCTGTACCTGAGATGAACCACTGGCATAATCTTGCTTAGGAGACAAGCAATTGGCACAGTTTTTTAGTATCTGCGCAAACCGACAAACGGTTGTAGTATCAAATCAGACAAAAACGAAGTTTGCCTTTTGACATTGAGACATACTTAGACAAACTCCTCGAAGTACTGCCTACAAATGAAGAACCGATCTTCGTCTGAACAATGTAGGATAGTGGAGCAAAAAGTACAGTATTATTTCCTCTTCTTTAAGCATCGCCCACACTCCACTCCCGGAGTAATTTTTGTCATGGTGATAAATAAATCCCAGCTCATTGCACAACAGGCTGCGGCTGCTAGAGCATGACTTCTCCAATGGAGCCCCCCAATTGATAAATGGTAAAAGGGTCACATCATGCCCTACCGCTTCACCGACCTGCCCGCATATCCCTCTCTCTCTCTCTCTCTCTCTC
>NW_016163587.1:9819-15580 GCF_001687245.7 Rhagoletis zephyria | reverse complement strand
TCAAAGCATACTGAGCATCTTTCTCTTTGACACCATGTCTGAAATCCCACGTGATCTGTCAAATACTAATGCATGAAAATCCTAACCTCAAAAAAATCACCCGTTACTTAGGTTTTGTGCATACGGCCCAATGTATAAGCTAACTTACATACATATGCGTTTGTATAGGGTGGTTCTATGAGATCGCAGACGCTCGCGATAGGGTCATGTTTCATGCGCTTAGTGCCAAATGTCACCGTCCTGTTGAAACCGCACATTGTCCAATTCCATGTCAACTAATTCAGGCCATAAAAATTTGTTATCATATCACGATAACTTTCACCGTTTACCGCAACGGCCGATGGTTACGCCAGCCCAAAAATTACACCAAATAGTGAATCGTTGTGGGGCATAGTTTTTCTTGCAGCAGGTTTAGTTTTGCTGTTCTTTTTGTTTTGTTTGAAAAATCGTCTTTAATGTTTGGTCTGCCTTGACGCATTGGTCAACTGAGTATCGTTCCATGACTAAGTTTGACCAGGCCTGTAGTACCAACTGTCTTAGAAACAAATAGATTAAAAAACATTGGCATATCACTAACCAAGATCAGCATCGCCTTATATGTATATATTTTTGTAGTAGTGTTTTGTTGCTTTTCGCGCCAGATCAGCATAAGTTATTCAATTATTGGAGTCTCTGGCGACTTCCGATGATGATTTTTAGCAGACATTTTGCCCTGTGGCCTGAGGGCTTGAGCTGCATAGATACGGAAAGAACTCGAAATGCCAGAATAATAGCAGGTACTTCTTCGTCTACGAGTGCCTACCAATAGGGACGTTCCGATACCCTCAAAGTATCGATACCTACTCAAATGAGTTTACTCAAATCGCTATTTCGATACTAAATAATTATATGAGTGAACTGAATGTAACGATATAAGTTATGGATAACTTTTCATCCTTTTATATGCAACAAAGCGAAAGTAATTTTCAGGCGTTATCTGTGACATACCTTTCGCGACACCTGAGTGTTAGATCGACCTATCTCGGCAGCCAGTTTGAAAACGTCGTGTCTGAGAAAACTTTTCAAAGGCACCCTATTCCAGAACATGATTGAAAAACGCCCTATATCAGAAAACGTTTCAAGACCACTCTCTTTCACAATTCGGTACAAAAACGCCCTATCTCAGCTGCCGATTCAAAGCGCCCTATCTCAAATATTTTCAGTATATTTTCAGTGAGGTGTCGATATGTTTATTTGATCATTAGTAACATTAGAAGTAATACGATTAATTAGACAAAAAAATTAAACCTTTGTAAGGTTCCCACAAAACGTTACGGCTACAAAGCATTGCTTGAACTTTGTAAAAATATATCCCCACTTTCGATTTTGGCGGTGCCATTGCTTAGAGCAATTATTTTTCATAAAAGCGAAGCAATTATTTTCCATAGAAAAAATATGACCGAAAGATATGGCACTTCCTCAAATCGATTCGGTACAAGTACTTTTATTTCGATACTAAGTAGGTATCGATAAAACGATTAAAGTAAAAAAAAGAAGAAAAAAATGTTACCATATAAGCTTCGAGATGTACCTCTCTCAGCCCTCTTATTTACCGTGAAAATAAAAGCTCTCTTATGGACGGAACGGATGCGCTGTCTTAAGGCTGCGGGAATTAACCGGCTGGAGAGATAATCAGTATGCCCACACCGCAATCCTAAGGTAGGTATGTCGACATACCGTGCACAGATTATTGCGTACCAAGCCTACATTTCACAAAGAGAATTTTTAGTTAGCAGATGCTCCCGATTAGGAATCATTCCGCTTCTACTTTCTGGGGGTAAAAAAAAATGCCTCCCCGACCATTGCAGTGTTTTTCAAGCTGAAGTGGCCGCCATACATGAGCCTGTTGCACATTTACGTACAGGAGAAGTTAGATATAACAATATCTTCAACTACTCAGACAATCGGGCGGAACTTAACGCGCTTGACGCGGTTACAGCTGTCTGTGAAATCGTTAGTTGGCGCTGCTGGAAGCAAAAATTTAATCAGCGATCTCCCAAGTAGCAGTAGGCACCTCTAAGCACTCGGTTACGGTGGCAAGAGCACAACTAAAAGAAGAAAAATGCCAAAAATGACTTTGACACTGATATTTATTTGTTTTAATTTTGATCAAAAAACAAAAAGCTTTGTACCGATATATTTTGCTTTGCTCTTTTCTTAATAAAAGCTATTTTTACTGTTATTAGTTTTATTGTAGTTTTTGGTCATGGCTTCATACCAAGATAAGCATTTTCACTGTGCATAACTCAGTGAGAGGGCGGGACCAGGATGAAGGTATTTGCATAAAAATTTATTAAAGCAAAAATATTTTGGGTAGGCGTCGGGGCCAATGATAACCATCAGTTACCACCTCTGCAGGGTTGTAAGTCATGCAGAGTCCCTACGGCTTATAGCGCTGTGGCTTTGCCGCTGAAACTCTGTAAGAGTTTTTGGGGGTGTGCGTCAAGCGGGAGCGTTCAGCAC
This sequence comes from Rhagoletis zephyria, assembly GCF_001687245.7. NCBI lineage: Eukaryota > Metazoa > Arthropoda > Insecta > Diptera > Tephritidae > Rhagoletis > Rhagoletis zephyria. Next base: position 13,078 of record NW_016163587.1, on the reverse strand, counting down.
CGGTTATGTATTCAAATTAGAAAATTGGGTAGGCGCTGTGGCCAATCATAGCTCTTGTACCACCTCTGTATGCCGAAAGCAATACAGAGCCCCGTGAGACAACTCCGGGAGAGTTGTGATGCATCAAGCGAATTTGTTGAGCATCATTTGGGGTGCCAGCAATTAACTACTTTAGTAGGTTTTGTTCTGCGGCAGTTGAGAAGTGCATAAAAAAAATGCATACCCAATGAAGAACGAGCGAATTATTTTTTAACACATGTGCGTGTGTTTATTCGCTGCACTTGGTTTTGGGCGGGAGTGCAATACAAGTGCGTGTGTGTGTTCGCTGTTTATGCGGGGAAATGCATAAGTCGCTTAAACACACTGTATACACACTATGCAAAATAATATCCAGATCTGGTTTTGTCTTAATTCCAAAATTGGCAACTCGAAACCCGGTTTTGGGAAAAAGGCGAATAATCTAACACCCTAGTTGTTACACACATTTAGAGATCTACATACACCTTCACTCCACCTCCGAAGAGGATTTTTTATGGCCGAAGTACTCTCGGAGGTTTTCCATTGTCTGCCCAGGGGCCGACCTCTATTTAAAGAAAAAAAAACTTTTATTGATGTTGCTGTGACCGAAAAAAGTTAGAAAAAATGCAATAAAGTATTGAAAAAAGCTAAAATAAGACCCAACGTGATTTTTTTTTACTGATTTTTATATGTTGTACATAGTACTTTTGATCTAAAAATAAATTGAAACTAATTTGCTCTTTTCCAAATAAAAGCAATCGTTACAGTTAATAGTTTCATTGTATGACTGTATGTCATAACTTCTTGCCAGCATGTGCATTTTTATTGCATGAAAACTATGTAAAATAAAACCGGTTTATCCGGGTTTTTCTTAATTTCAAAATCGGGAGTTAGTTTTTTCAAACAGCAATTTTTTGAATAACTCGAAACCAGGTGTTGGGAAAAAGGCGACTAATCGAACACCCTAATTAATACATACCACTTTTGTGGTAGATCTACCACTTTTTTTTTGCTAAATTGCGTTTCTACCACATTTCCCTCCGTTAACTTAAAATCTCCCGCATATAACAATTTTGCTCATTTTACAATTTTCATGATTTTGCCATCCTTGATTTTCTGTTGATTTTGTGTAATATCGTGAATTAGACAATTGTGAAAACGAAATTGGCTCTAAATTTTGCATTCCATTTTCTAATTTATTCTTTATTCTTTTCAACACGTGCCAAATTTGCTAGGTGCTAGGATCAGACCCATGGTTTCTTCGGAAAATTTTCTTAGAATTACACATAGAATTCTTCTGTGCTATACGCGCATAGTCGAAAAAATCTCCAATAAAAATTGACCCGCCCTAACGCATACATAAATATTTACATGTAAATTTACTACATTGTTTTAAATCGTACCACAAGTTTTAAGGCTTATCTACCACAAAAAAAAATTTTTGAGTCCGCACACTGACCTACGTGCAAACAAACACACTGCAGTAGTGCATATATGTATGTACATATGTGTATATACATACATATGTACGTATGTAAGTGCATCAATGATAGCAACTTCAGCATGCGAGCCATTTAAAAAGCTCTGACTTCCGTTCTTTCATACCGCATTGCAATCAAAATTAATTGTATGTAAAAAATACATGTGATGATAAAAAGAATTGAAAACTTTTAAAGCGTGCGACCCTTTTGCTAACAAATTTTGCTTTATTATCGATAAAATTAAATAAACAATACCTAATCATAAATAAATATCACACTAGGGACTTTTTTCTATACATATGTATGTATGTACTATAATAGGGCGGGGCAATTTGCATGCTTTGAAAGATTGATATAGGTCTGACATTCTGAAAGCTTTTAAAACCTTGGCAAGCGCACCCATTAAGGAACCAATTGTAATGCAAAATATATGTATAATACAAAGCTAAAAAAGCTCTACAGCTTTTCTCCAAATCTGAGTTAAGGATACATGTACATATGTATATAAGTGCTTTTAAAAATTGCAAGCAGCAGTTAGTCAATTAAGCCCTAAGAGCTTTGAAGTTACTTAAATTAAAACCATATTTCATGGTTCAATCGCAAGCGAAAGCTGTACAAAACGTGTCACTTTTAACTTTATTTGTAGCTTTTAAGAGCTACATTTTACTCAATATACATTCTATTCCAAAAGCAATGAACACTTGCTATGCGAAACTAATTTTTTTTTGAATCATTCCTTAATACATATGTACATGTTTACATACACATCTTGCCTTTTCATTGTATTATTTTGTATAGGTTTAATTAGCAGCTTTCACAAAACGAAAAAAACATGAGACTCAGATTCGGCTTGAAAAAGAATGACGGCGCGTACTTATTGGATGACCGGAGGGAGTGTTGATTTTTTGCAAATCACATTAACTTTCTTTTTCACCATTCTCTTTTATGTTAATTCTAATGATTTATAAATCATTTAAAGCACAGATGAAAATAAAATTAAGAAAACATTCAAAAAAAAAGTTAGTGGAGTGTACGTATTTTTCAAAATCAAAAACACGGTACAGAGACAGCAAAACTTCTTGGGTGCATTCCAAAACGTCAAAATACAAAGTGTCAGTCTCTTTTATGTCTAAACCACACTCGAAGAAAAAGTGTAACTTGCGTAAACTAGCATTCAACCGTGATTGCGCTCATATGGCATTACAATCTACTGAGGTTTGGAAATAAAAGAAACTGATGCTTTGTATTTTGACGTTTTGGAATGCACCCCTTCTGGTTACAATTAGTGTGAACCCACATCGAAGACGACAAAACGCCTTTTTGTCGGCTCACAAAAAAAGTTGTTTTTTTTTAACCCCATTTGTGTCGCTTTCGACTCACTTGGTCGAGTTGAATAGTAAGAGGTAATGTACTCTTACACTATACGACACAAACAAACGTTTTGTTGTCATCGGTGTGGGTTCACACTTAGTTAACGATTATATAGGGCAAACATGTTTCAGAACACGTGAATTGCTACTTGTCGCGTCGGTAGTCGCAGATATTAAAGAGTGGAAGTATGGACATACGAGTATGTATATGTATGAACGCGTTCAAACAAAAGGTAGGACCAAATATTATTTGCATATTTTATAAAATAAACACTTTAATTCTTTAATTTCGTACATTAATTATTTGATTTCAATGAAAACTTATCTTTTCAGCTTTCAAATAAAAACAAAAAGGAAAAAGTAAAGGCTTTGTGCATATATACATTAGGG
>NW_016163587.1:0-9794 GCF_001687245.7 Rhagoletis zephyria | reverse complement strand
ATTTTATATGTGTCTATTTTATAAGTTAATTTCATAATTTCAGTAGAAGAGTATGCGATAGGCCCCTAATTTATGCAAACATATGGATTGCTTAAAATAAAAGTTCACTTTTTGTACCCTGTGTGGGTCTTAAAAGCTGTGTACATTCTTATAAAAACTATAGAAAGTTAAAAAAAGTTTCATCCGCCAGACAAGAGAGTGCTTTATGCTCCTGAGCTAACTTTATTAAAACATTGAGAAAGCATTTAAAAGCTTAGCACGCTCTTCTGTGATGTGAGCAATTGTGGTTTAGCTGCGTAAAAAGTTTTAATCAAAGTTTCAAAGCTTTTAAGCTCGTATTGTCTAAATTTTCCTCCAAGTCTTGAAGGTTTTGTACAAATTTAAATTCGAGTTGATCACCTCCCAATCACGCGTTCAGAGCTTTTTTAAGCTTTCTTTATATTTATAAAGGTTTAAAGCTCCCTCCTGACAACACTGTATAAGGCTTTTATATATAAAATTATATATGGACGTGCACCAACTAAAAACTCTCGTGTCTTCGTCACTGTTTTATAAAAGTAATGATCAGATAGAGCTTTTACTCTCAAAAGTTTCTTCCGTGAAATATGTTTTGGTCATGACTGTTTTATATAGATGGGCCCAGGGTTAATGGTCACTCTAATTTTGTTCTCAGAATTTTTACCGGAAATCAAATTTAATTCTTATGAAAAAGGCCCTTTCAAAGAATGTACCTACATACATATGTACATAAAAGTCAAGGATCAAAAAGCTCAGATTTCACTTAAGCGCATTCCTGAAGATAAAAGGAAACCAAAAATTTAGAAAAGCTCTTATCTTTCTAATATCTCCTCTGCAGCGCTCATTTATTTGAATACAATTCAGCAAAGAACCTAACTACGTTCTTTAGTTTTAATCTAATTTTCGTTTATTTATAATTTTCTAAAGATTTCATGGCCTTGGCTCGTCTGATCTTAAATGACATTAGCTAGCGGAGAAATGAGTTTTTTGAACTGCTTGGTAATCAAGGTGAAAGAATTTTTTTTTTTAGTAAAGTCAACATTTGTTTAGTAATTTTTTAAACCAAGGTCAAATTCAATTAGTGTCATTAAAGGTTAGAATATAAAAATCATAAGCGGGTAGTATCTGAAGCAAATTGTGACATTAATACATATGACAGTTCGTCGGAATATATATATAGTATATATTTTTTTTTTATGTATGTTACCGCATAACTTTGGACCACGTCAACCGATTTTGATAATTATTTTTGCATCGGAAAGGTAGTGTCTCAGAGGTGGTCCCATACCAATTTAGGTCCGATCATTGGATAATGAAATACATATAAGTATATATATATATTTTTATTATATGAGAATTGAAGTCGGTTTTGTTTTTTGCTTAAAAATTACTTGTTTTGAAGTCGGTTAACAAGTAGCACTTGCTATTTACTTTGTTGTGTCTGTTAATGATTATAACATTGAAAGCATTTGCAAACAATTTTAAGCAAAAAATAAGCAAATACGCACAATTGTACATTCATATTTTTTTTTGAGAGCTTTGGATAGATTAAGTATGGCACGCATAAAATTGGAGAAATTAGTAGGCAGTATCAACAGAAAATTTAGTATTTGAAAAGCTGTTTTAATCTACTTATGTATCTACTTCTTTTCATATTTTTATATAACTATGATTGTTCATTTGCTTCTACGTTTATTTCCCTCACTTAATTTCATTTTTTATTTTGAATTAAATAAATTTTTATTTTTGTTTGTAAAGTTTCATTAAGATTTCACCCTTGTGTATAACCATGAAAAATTTAAGCAATGTCGCGCAATTTATTTCTTATTCATATGAATGGTTACTTTGAAGTCTTATCCAACGAGATTAAAAACAAAATTAGAAAAACATATGGGTGTCTCCTGCGTTACGAACGATCCGTTTGGATACACTTTTTTCATCATAAAAACGATACAAATGTTTTTCACAAATGTTATATGGTAAGTGCATAGCGATTAAAAGAACCCGACATGGAACTCGTATCGAATCTATTAACGGTACAAAAAAATAATGTATGAATGGTTGTTAGAAAAATAAGCAACCATAACCATTGCGTCAACTTAAACTTCCCAACGAAGTTTAATAGCTGTCAAATTCTGTGCAAAGTTGTTCGGACGTTCCGTTTTTTTCCAATAAGATACAATTTTTTGTTTAACAATTTAATCACACTCGTTTTTTAATGCAAGTATGCGGTTTTATTGTACATAAGGCTTGAGTAGCTAGTGGGTGACAGGTAACAAAGTCATCGGAAATAAGGTCAATTCAGATTATTTCGCATACTGGTGCGAAATTAAGTCAATTGACATTATTTCCTCTCCAAAAACGAAATAAAGTAAAAAAAAAAAATTTGGCGCGAGCGCGAATAATGTCACAATTGACCTTATTTCCGTTAATCTTGGCCTGCTCGCATAAAATTTTGTTTTGCTAATGTCAAAATCCTTGAATTCCTTTTTAAAAAGCTGATATGCTTCGTTTACTGTCAAAAACATGTAGCGCTTTGTTATAGACAAGTCTTGCTTACTTAAAAATGTTTCTTTCCTTCCTGCTGCTTGTACAGTTTTTATTAATTTAACGTGCCCATTTTCACATTTCGCCTCCTCATTTTCATTATCACATTTGTCTAATAATTTTTTCTTAATGCCTTTTCAACTTTTTTATGACTTTATTGTCTACTTTTATACTTGCCAAAATTCGAAGAAACCAAGTAAGTAAACGTTACGACTTTTTTTGTACATGTAAAGTATATTTTGCGTCCGAACACTTGAAAAAAGGCACAATTTCTAACTTAACTTTAGACGGTTTCTAATATAGTTTTAGGTGGTTTTCTTTGTAAGACCTACGGAACATAAGCTATACTAAGTTTTTGTATAGAGCTCCAATCTTTTTAATCGTGTAACAAAATTTGGAAGGCTTACTGGAAGGTATGATTTCTCCGAAAAAAAAAAATTTTGAAAGTGTAGTTGGATAGACGCAAATATCTTGAAATGAAATGGACCACTTAGTTCAATATTTTGATGGGCGAAATAAAAAATATTTGGTTACCGGTTGGCATCATTGCGCTTTAAACTCTATTTAATGGCTTTCTGTTCTCACTGTGGTGCTTAAGAAACTCAGAGTTTGGTTTGACATATGTTTGTTTACTTTTTCTTATCCACATTGTCAGATTATTATTATAAATTTTGACATAGCCGTGAGGTCAATTTAATTTAATAAGGAGTCACATGTTCATAAACACCAAATAAAAGTGGTGTTAAAGCGAGTTTATGAAAAATACCACATGCTAACGACTTTTTCGATCTAATTATGCAAAAATAAGCTCTTTGCGAAACACAAAATTAACCCATTAAAATATAGAATTTTTCATGTTTTTTGCACCCAAGCGCACCCTATCGGCCGTTTTTGGTAAATATAAATTCAATTTCCTTGGACCCCATAACCCCCACAAAGGCCTTCTGAATGTATAAGTATTTGTATTTAAATCACTTTTATTCGTTTTAAATCACAAGCTTCAAATAATTATAAAAAAAGGTTAAAGCCGCCGGTCTGAGATAACAGAAAAGTTACTTTTCTATATCGATACCTGAGTGGAAGTTCGAAAACTTTTCAAGAACGCCCTACTTGAAATTTTGATTGAAGAACGCCCCATCTCAGAATTTGATTGAAGAACGCCCCTATCTCAGCTCATTTTGAAAGTATCTTCAGATATTTCACGGAGAGAGCTTGCAGTTGAGAAAATTCATATTGCTTTCATTGTGCAAAGAGGATTGCCAACAACTTGTGGGTATGCTGGCCGGTCACTTCTAGTGGCACAAAGACTTGAAAGTGATCGGCTTACATGACAACACCATTTGCACTTGACGCTTTCAAGAGGTTGAAACGACAGAACACGCTAATGTTTCCCTATTCAATGCTCGTTTTGATCTATCCTGGCGCGCAGCTAGAAGTTAGACCGCAAACTATGCGCCAGTCCGCAAAACTATCGGGTTTCAGTGACGGTGTTGTTGGTGCCTAATCAATTGGCGCCGGCCCGTCATTCTGAAAAAGGAATTGGGCGCTTTCGCGGTCGCCTTCCACTGCGCAACTTGCCCATTGCCATCAAACGATGGACATCGAAATTACCTCCCATTTTCCTTACTATTGACATTTCCCCAATATGTTAGCACAGCATCGATGATCAGCCACTTTGCTCTTCAAGCTGAGCTTTAATTAACACAACTATTTGCCGGTAGAGTTCGCTGCTATCGGTTGGAGTGAAAGGAAATTAGTGTAAGACAAAGGGGAAACAAAAGAAAACTTTGTTGCGGCCAGTATGCGACAATTTCATTATTAACCCTGTACAGAGACTAGCTGCTGAAGCATAAAATCCCTAAAGATGTGCTTATTTTTTGTACAATGAAAAAAAAAGTAAACACGGTGCACTTCACCAATCTTTTTTTTTACGAAAGTTTTTTTTTATGCAGTTCAAAAAAGTTAGGGATTTGGTATGTTATTCACTTGAAAATCTCTGTATTTACTAGGGCATTCAATCCCGGAATCCAGCATCTCGGAATTTTGGACACTTTTCCATGGGATTCGGGATTCGGAGATTTTTACTGATTTATTTACATAATCAGGAAAATTCTAGAGTCCGAGTGCAAGTTAAGTTGGAAACGAAAAATTAACTCACTGGCATTTGACATGGAAAACGAGAAGAATTGGGACTCAAAGTGAACCTGAGTCACTTGCAATCGGAAGTGAATTTCAGAACCTGCCTCAGTAACTACTAAATGCGAAATTTGTTATAGATTGTTAAAATGCTTCGGGATTGAATGCCCTAATATGTACGTATGGTATTTGAGGCTCCTTAGCGTGAAAACGAATGCCTCCTCCCACTCTTTTTATTTTCTTTGTTTTCTCTTGTAATTTACTTTATTCCTGTATTATTTGACACTTCGATTTGGATAAATTTAATTTAATTTTTTTCCACAATTTTTTTCTACTCTTCGTTCTATTTACATTTCGCGCGCAAGTTTATTATTATTATTTTTTTTTTCTAAAAAAAAAACGATATGCATATGTTTCACTTGGCCCACCCTGTTCGATCGTTTCCGCCGCTAGAAGTTGTCATTGAGCTACGTAACGCCTAAAAGTATGCCTGTGTTTTGTGCTACGATGTGTGATTGCGTGCATTCATTTCCTCTGCTGCCACATAAACTGAGCTTAAGCGATCAAAGCTTGGCGCACAGATGGTTTGCAAATTTAATGTAGGCAAAAAAAAAATTAGCAAGATTTTTATAAGCAAGGAATTAGTTATCGGATTTTGTTTTCAATTAGTTAAGATATTCCAAAGAGATGTTATTAATGATATTGATACGAAATCTTTATGCAAACGTAACTGAATTTTGTGCTGCAATGTGCATCGTTTTTAGCATGAAACTGAAGTGATTTTCCTTAGTTGATGGTGTGGTAGTCGCCGCAACTAATAACTGCGTTTTCGTACCTCCTATTTGAAGTTTTAAATTGCAGGCTGAGCTCGAAAGTTGTTCCAAGGAGTTCCTCTAATTTTTCCAATGAAAAATCACAACTGCGTTGATGTTAGCAAATAATTCTTGCGGTAAGTGATAACTTTATGCGCTAAACTGAAATAAAATCCAAAAACATGGTTCAAGTGGCAATTCTATGAACAGATGTTCGATTTGAAGCCGGATGTCGATGATTTGCAACATATTATTTATAGATAAGTAAGTGAAGGTGAAGTGCAATTGTATGTATGTATATAAATAGCAACACATGCTGCCGAAGTCTTTGATTATATTTTGGAATATACACTGGCGGAACAATAAATGGGTACGCGACATTTTAACAAGTTATGGTTATTATAATTTTTATTTTTTTATTTAATGTTTATTATTGTTTTTTTATAAAAAAACATGATAACTATCTAACAAAAACTATGTAAGTCAAAATTTCTATCTTTTTATTTATGATTATTAAAGATTTATGAAAATGCACCAATTCCACCAAATGCTCATCACAGGATTTGTTTTCTGACACTGTCACGCATCCGCATCCGAAAGATGTTCTCAAGAAAAAGCGAATTGGTTAGTAAAATAGGAGTTGTGTTCTATCATGACAATGCCAGGCTACACACATTTTTGATGACTCGGAACTAATTGACGGAATTTGGTTGGAAAGTTTTACTGAATCCACCGTATAGCCTGGAGCTTGCACCGTCTGACTTTCATTTGTTTGGGTCTCGGCAAAAATCTCTTGGTGGTAAAAAATTGGCCGATAGAAGAGCCGCTGTAAATAATTTGGCCAAGTTTTTCCACAATAAATCACATAGGTTCTATATAGTTTAAGCTACCCAAAAAATGGCGAAAAATAATAGTCAATAATGGCCAATATCTGCTTGATTAAAATTGATTTTTTAATATTGTGTAATATTGCGTTTATCAGTTCAATTAAAAAAAAAAAAATCAAACGCTCCTCAAACATATTTTTCGGCAGTAAACTTTCCTAAACCTCTTCAGTTTCATACCCATATTGCAATATTCAATTTATTTAATCAATTAAATTAAATACAAACAAACAGGTGGCAAACTTCAACAAAAATATTTTCTGCTGTAAGTCTTCTTAAACCTCTTTTTTTGACAACAACATTACAATATTTACTTCACCTTATCAATTTACTTAAACTGAAATTCTCAAATAGGTGGCAATTCACTCATTTTCTTTCTATATTTTAAGTTAGACCTCTAGCAAAATACGTGTGGAAACTGCATTCAATTCCAAGTATTAGTTTTCGAGTGATACGCGTACAAACATACAGACAGACAGACACAATTTGTAAAAATACTTGATATGGCTTCTGTTGCTCTAATTTTTAATTAATATCTATAATGTACAGCCTGTTACAATTTTATTATATTATCGAGCATACATACTCCGTATGGAAGAAATAAGTGACACCGTCAAAAAAAGAAAAAAATCCAAAAATCGACAGTATTTAGTAGCCAATTTGAACTTTATGACTTTATTATGCTATTGTAAAATGTTCTGTAAAACTACATACCCAAAACACTCTAAATAAATTTTGTTGATTTTTTTGCTTTGGCGTCTAACGGGTCTATTCTGCTCGTTACCGNGAAATGTCAAAGCATACTGAGCATCTTTCTCTTTGACACCATGTCTGAAATCCCACGTGATCTGTCAAATACTAATGCATGAAAATCCTAACCTCAAAAAAATCACCCGTTATTATCGAGCATACATACTCCGTATGGAAGAAATAAGTGACACCGTCAAAAAAAGAAAAAAATCCAAAAATCGACAGTATTTAGTAGCCAATTTGAACTTTATGACTTTATTATGCTATTGTAAAATGTTCTGTAAAACTACATACCCAAAACACTCTAAATAAATTTTGTTGATTTTTTTGCTTTGGCGTCTAAACGAAACTTTTGAGCATGGTTCCGAGGAAAAAGATTTTTATTTTCTGAATCACCCTAACGCATATGCTTCAAGTTCAATGCAGCACGAATGCTACCGAACTGTTTCTAAGTCATGCCAAAGAGACGAGTTTCGGCACGAAATGGACTAGAATGTTTTATGATCCTAAAAATCGATATATATATGCGAAAAAAATGCCAAACAATTGAAGATAATAACTAAACTGAACAAGTTGAACTCTAAAGTAAGCTTAGTTCAACTTAAACTTAAATTTAATGCAAATTTTTTTTGTTTTATTCTTGCTTAATCTCATTGAGGGTGTTTGACTGCCTCATTGATGATGATCATCGTCATGATAGTGCACNCAGTTCAGCTATGGAGATTTGTGGAAATTCTTGTGTTGCATATTTCACGGAGCAATATTACCGATTACAAGAGCGCACAGAATGCGAAAAAGGTTTAAAAATTGACAGACACTTTAATTACCGGTTAAAGAATTTATGTTACCAGCGCAGAATAGACCTGTTAACGAAACTTTTGACCATGGTTCCGAGGAAAAAGATTTTTATTTTCTGAATCACCCTAACGCATATGCTTCAACTTCAATGCAGCACGAATGCTACCGACGCTATGCTAACTCATGCCAAAGAGACGAGTTTCGGCACGAAATGGACTAGAATGTTTTATGATGCATATCCTAAAAATCGATATATTTATGCGAAAAAAATGCCAAACAATTGAAGATAATAACTAAACTGAACAAGTTGAACTCTAAAGTAAGCTTAGTTCAACTTAAACTTATTTTTAATGCAAATTTTTTTTGTTTTATTCTTGCTTAATCTCATTGAGGGCGTTTGACTGCCTCATTGACGATTATCATCATCATGATAGTGCAGAATTTGGACGTTACTCAACCTGCATACCTCCACATATGTATGAATGTATTTATGGTTATAATTTATAAATATGTAATTTGAAGAGGAATTCTTGCTAACAAGTGGATTGTGTCATGTTCATCAACGCTCAGGAGGCGTCTTATATACAGTGACGAACAAAAGTATTGGCACAGTGAATTTTTCGCCATATATGCAAAGTTTTTTACTGTAATTTATATTCGATAATTTTTTATAAAAATATAGTTCATTTTACACCAGAAAACGTAATAATAAAATCTCTTAATTNCTAAATAAATTTTGTTGATTTTTTTGCTTTGGCGTCTAACGGGTCTATTCTGCTCGTTACCGAAGATTTTGTGACCGGAAAATTGTATTACCAAAAAATTTTACCACTTCTTGTCACCGCGATTCTAGGTACGCAGGTAATGGAGTGAAAATATTCAGCAGTTCAGCTATGGAGATTTGTGGAAATTCTTGTGTTGCATATTTCACGGAGCAATATTACCGATTACAAGAGCGCACAGAATGCGAAAAAGGTTTAAAAATTGACAGACACTTTAATTACCGGTTAAAGAATTTATGTTACCAGCGCAGAATAGACCTGTTAACGAAACTTTTGACCATGGTTCCGAGGAAAAAGATTTTTATTTTCTGAATCACCCTAACGCATATGCTTCAACTTCAATGCAGCACGAATGCTACCGACGCTATGCTAACTCATGCCAAAGAGACGAGTTTCGGCACGAAATGGACTAGAATGTTTTATGATGCATATCCTAAAAATCGATATATTTATGCGAAAAAAATGCCAAACAATTGAAGATAATAACTAAACTGAACAAGTTGAACTCTAAAGTAAGCTTAGTTCAACTTAAACTTATTTTTAATGCAAATTTTTTTTGTTTTATTCTTGCTTAATCTCATTGAGGGCGTTTGACTGCCTCATTGACGATTATCATCATCATGATAGTGCAGAATTTGGACGTTACTCAACCTGCATACCTCCACATATGTATGAATGTATTTATGGTTATAATTTATAAATATGTAATTTGAAGAGGAATTCTTGCTAACAAGTGGATTGTGTCATGTTCATCAACGCTCAGGAGGCGTCTTATATACAGTGACGAACAAAAGTATTGGCACAGTGAATTTTTCGCCATATATGCAAAGTTTTTTACTGTAATTTATATTCGATAATTTTTTATAAAAATATAGTTCATTTTACACCAGAAAACGTAATAATAAAATCTCTTAATTTTTGTGCAAAACTCAGGAAAATTCTTTAAATTTGCACACTAATTTGCAACTTTTTATTCAGATTAAAAAAAAAAATCAATCAAATCAAATAGAAAAATTCTAAGTATGCAGTTTAATAGCCCATTCAAATTTAGTATAACAAAGTGCAAG
>NW_016163586.1:14770-35767 GCF_001687245.7 Rhagoletis zephyria | reverse complement strand
TGCTTATATGGATTACTATCATTCAATTTTGTCTATCACTTAAAATAAAAAAACTGCAATTGCGTGTATTCTGTTGCATAACATAACCCAAATAAGGTCCGATTATCCTCAGATTCAAAATATGTATCGATAACAGGAAAAAGAAATGTCTGTATGTAACTAAAAATCGTATTTATGCCCGAATTTATTTCATTATCGAAATATGTATATGAATTCACATATCGATGGTCGTCTGCAATAACGACACAACTCAAAATTAAATAAATCGAATCCGTCACTACTGTTAAAAGGCTCATGTCTCTTCTTCCTTGGCTAACCCATGTCTAATTCTAACTAAAGTAAGTACTAAAGATTATCTATATCTATATCTATATAAATTATAAAAAGAGAAGTCCCTTTTCTTTGTAACAGGTAATCTNGAACGGCTGGTCCGATTTTCATGAAATTTTTTACATAAATAGCTTTCAGCAACCACCATGTCTTAGGCACTTACTTAATTTTTTCCGGTAGGTGGTTTATTATGGTCCGGTTTGCTTAAAATTTCGTACGTAGATAGCTTTTTACCTAGATTAGCTTATAGGATCATTTTTCCGGGAAGTAGACCAGCGACCGATCTATTCGAAAAATTCGTATTTATGCTTAGAATTTTGTACGTAGTTAGCTTTTTGACTGGATAAGCTTAAAGGAACTGTTTTACAATTTTCATGCAATTTCGTAATTGGGGCTATTTCAAAAAGGGGGCGTGAGGTCTACAAGGGTACCTACCGACTTTTAGCTAACTTTGAATATATTTATAATTATTCTGTAGGTGTGTTTGTGATTGAAATCCTCCTAAATGGTTGTGTGGTTTAGCTTCACAATTTAATCCGCCAGTTGGCGCTGTAGTTGTGTTATTACTAAAAATCTTATTTATGCTCCGATTTGGCTAATATTTTAAATATATATTGGTAATGGTAAGAGCAATACTATTGCACTTTACATAAGCAGCGCCACATAAATCCACATTTCAAACATTGTACAAAAATTATGAAAATTCAAAGAACTTAAGCATTTGCACCCGAAAATTTAAAACTTTTTATTCAGAATTTTCAGAAAGATTTTGGATATGCAGTTTTGGAGTTCATTAAATTTTAGTAGGTTAAAGTACAAATATTAAGACGCTTGAAAATTTCGTTGATTTTTTATATATTTATTTTTTATGACTGATAATGCTGGGCATTTTCTCCCATACAAACGAAATTTTATAGAATATTTTATATGGAAGAAATTTGTTTAATATGAATTCAGAAATGCACAAAACCGCCAGCCAAAAAAATTATTATTATCTAGCGTCTATAATTTAATGAGCTACAAAACTGCACACCCAAATTTTTTTTTTTTTTTTTAATTTTATATAAAAAGTTCAAAATTTTTGGTTGCAAATGTTAAAGTTGGTTGTATTTTCATAATTTTTGTACGAAGTTTTAAATGTGGATTAATGTGCGCTGGTTAAGTAAAGTGCTAAGCTTTTAGCAATAAAAATAAATAAAAGTATAACATAAAAAACAAATAAAAAAATAGCCAAAACTACACCTTTTCCAACAGTATTTCAGAAAAACACAAATGTATTTCAGAAAAGGCCAAATGTATTTCAGAAAACCTCAAATGTATTTCAGAAAATCTCAAATGTATTTCAGAAAAACCCAAATGTATTTCAGAAAAGCTCAAATGTATTTCAGAAAAGCGCAAATGTATTTCAGAAAAACACAAATGTATTTCAGAAAAACGCAATTGTATTTCAGAAAAGGCCAAATGTATTTCAGAAAAACGCAAATGTATTTTAGAAAAATATTTTTAGAATACAGCTATGCTTTTCTGAAATACATTTGTGCTTTTCTGAAATACATTTGCCCTTTTCTGAAGTACATTTGTGTTTTTCTGAAATACATTTGAGGTTTTCTGAAATACATTTGACCTTTTCTGAAATACATTTGCGTTTTTCTGAAATACATTTGAGGTTTTCTGAAATACATTTGGCCTTTTCTGAAATACAATTGCGTTTTTCTGAAATACATTTGTGTTTTTCTGAAATACATTTGCGCTTTTCTGAAATACATTTGAGGTTTTCTGAAATACGTTTGGCCTTTTCTGAAATACATTTGTGTTTTTCTGAAATACTGTTGGAAAAGGTGTAGTCAAAATGTCACTTGACTTTTAATCAGCTGACGACAAGTGAACATAGCACTCTCTTTCAGATCGAAATGGCGCAACTGGAAATGGGCAACAAGATTTTTTTAACTGGATTCATTTTTACAGCATTGCTAGGACGGACGGCATGATTGTACCCAGTGAATTTGTATCTTTTCTTACTGCATTTGAATGGCATAAGAAAAAACATATTGCTTTAAACCGTGCGGAGAGCAACAGCAACTCATGCACTGAAATCTTCTGAAGGAACTGACTGTGTGAATGAAAACTCGCTTCTAGATATGCCGGTTTTTTGTAAGCGAGTGCAATTTTGTGAGTATGTTCGTATGTACATAGATACCATGAGCCGCGGTAACTAATAACACTCGAAGGTCTGGCACAAATGCACTGCGTTTGGTAACTGAGGGAAGAAGCAGATACAAAAGTAGCAAAGTACCCACTATGCACTTACTACCATCCTCATATGTACATACATATATACGAATTTACTTATGCGCATATACTCCTAATAATATACTATGTGTATGTATGTACATATTTAAACAAATATATATGTATATAGAAAACGAGAAGACAATTTTAAAAAACTGGTTCAAGATATGTGTCGGATTCTACATATATACATATGTACATAGTTCACATTCGCAAACTTTGACTTACAGGAGCTCATATATGTATGTATGTATGTATAAGTACCCGTATTAGTTTGTTTATGAACTGCGCGATGGCGAATGTTGCACCCACTTCCTTGGCATCCGCATTAAAAATAATTAGTTTTACTTCGAAAAAAGTGAAATGAACTTCTTGTGCAGGAAATATTGAAGTTAATTTGTTAAGTTCACGCATGACGAGTAGGGGAAATGTAAGAACGTGCAATTATTTCTTTATATTTCTGGTATTGGGTATGAAACTTTTTTATATTATCGAGTTTCGAGCGTTAAGTATATTTTGAAGATGTGCGATAAAGAAATTTCAACATCTACAAAGTAATAATGATCTTGAAAGGTCATAGCGTGTAGAAGAGATTTGTATTGAAGTTGAATTTTTAAGCTAGTTGAATGAAAATTTTTCACACCCAAAATACTGTAAAATTGCTTTAATATTGGAATGAAAATTTTGCAATAATTTTAGTTAAGAAACTTTTCTCACTTCTCTTTCTTTTTTTTTTTGCTGACTTCAAGGCTTTGCGAGCTCTAAGAGACACACGACTGTCTATTCACGACAAAAGTACCGCCACTTTTCTCTTCTTTGTGAGTTCAATCGCGAGGGAAGGTCAAAGCTCTGATTACAGCTAGCTATCAGAACGGTTATGTTTTTACCTTGATAACTGCCTTAATGGAAGTTTAAATTTAAGGTTGATTAACACAATTAAAAGATCCCTTCATCGTCTCTTTCACTAATCTTAAATCCATCCTTGAAAAAGTTAGCTGGTGTTTCCTCTATCGTTCTATTCATTCCTAGAGGCTATGAAAGTAGGTAAAGAGCTGCTTGGTGCCTATCTAGCCACGCCGGAGATCCTTGTCATTAGGAATACAGCCGAAGGATCCGAAATCTAGGTGCATCTCCGCAGCATCTTTACGTCTACGATGTGGACGGGCGCTATGTTAAGCATCTCGTTAAAGTCCAGGGTGGTCGTAGTCTCTTGTGCTTACTCTAGCTTTTTGACCAGCGCCTTCTGCTCTGCAATCCATCAGGCGAGTACTTATGGGCTTCACTGCGGTACCATGGATCCAGAAAATTAACACCTTAAGTGTGAGGCACCACCTCCTTGTTGGCTCAGTATAAAGCAGTGGCTTTACAGCCCTTCCTCAGTGTTAGGTGTTTTCTCACTTCCTCTCGTTTTTATTCTCGCTTCCGCTTCCACGTTTTTCCCCTCTTCTTTCTTTCCGCCTTCTGCATCCAAATTCAACACGTAACGCCCTGTTAAAAATGAAAATTCCGTACTATTGCTGGATGCTTCATACAAATTGTATGGGCATGAGGACGTCAATTTAGGAATGGCAGCTAGTGTAAAATTTACTATCATCAAGGCGGGCCAAATTTTAGCAAACTTTTTAATATTGGAGTGTACAGGCAGAGGCAAAGTAAATGTATAAATTAATTTATAACGGTAATCTATTTAAACATTAAATTCCCCAGCTTTTGATATTTTCATTGAAAATTACAGCACGCATAAAATTTAATAAAATATACATGCATACATACATATGTATAAACATTCAAGTTTGGAAATTTTTAAAGAATATAAATTGCAAATGTTTAAGTGACTACCAAATTTTTAGAAAAATATTATAAATAAAAATGATAACGCAAGAGAAACTATGCAAAGTGAAAGCAGTTGAAAATAATATGCAATTCAATTGTAATTCCCACTTAATGAAGCCTCAAGCGCAGTCAGAGCAAAGTGACTACACTGCAAATGGCAATGTGATTACACATTTACACACACACTCACACAGAAAACTGCCCTGCAGGAAAAAATTATCAATTGATAAAAAAATAACCCACTCGTAGTTAGCTTTTTTGCGGGATTTTTATAAAATATATAACTTGTAGTTATGTAGCTACAAAAAGCAAATTTGCAACTTTGTTGATTGAGATTGTTTTCTTTAAACACGTTTCTATTTAAATATCCTGCTCTTCGCAAATACTTTCTCGAATTGAGGACAAATAAAGGGAAGAACGAAATTTCATATTATCATTTTGAAGTTATGTCTGACGGAGTTCGAATATCGAACCACCTATAGGAGAATATGTAAACAAATATGAAATGTGATAAAATAGATAAAATAAAAAAAAAATAAAAAATATTTTGGTTTTCCTATTGATATTTTATGTCCAAAAGTAGTTAGTTACAAGTTAGTTACATCTAATGCAGAGGTAACCACCCTTGACTATTTCGCGGCCATCGCCACAGAAATATAAGTTAGCTTTCGTCAAAGAAAATATACAGATAATAACTAGTGACTTTTAGCTCCTTCCTAATCAACTTAAAGCTAGCTTATAGTTAGATACATTTCCTACAAGGTGACAACTGAAAATACATAAACAAGACTGAAATTGCATATTTAATTTACCAGCATATGAATATAGAATGAACTTTCAGATTCACTTTCAGAAGCACTTTTTGCTTTCCTTTTGCATTTTCCTTTCCTGCCACAAAGGTAAAAATTTATATGCAAAGCTTTTGTTTTTTGATATCTACATTTCTTTGCACTGCTTCCATTGCACTTATGTTACCATCCTAAGAACTGAATGAAGTAGATACAAATACCAAAAGGAGAGTCCAAAAATATTAAGCAGATTACTTCATATTAGAACGCTTAAAAGTAAAAACTGGAAGTAATTTTAATTGATTTTACAAATGGCAATTAGTATTTGGTAATTTAAACTGAACATAAGTTTTGACCATCTAAATGCTGGACATAAATTTTTGATGATTTAGAAACTTTACAGATTTTTTAATTACTTATCATATGCTTTTGGTAGTCTCAAAACTGGACATCAATATTTGGTTATTTAAAAAACTGAACATACAGTTTTGAGGAAAGTTTTGGAATCGCTCTTAACTAGTCTATCCGCAGAGCTCTTCTCTGTTTATATTTGGTCCTACGAGTAGGTAGGTCTCAGACGGGCATTTTCCTCTACTCTGATGAAAGTGCCTTGTGTCCACCTTGCCTTTTTCTGCAACATCTGGGTTCTAGGGCCATTAACGCCGGCTGTTATGTATGCCTTGTGGAGTTTTCGAGCCGCCTACACTCTACTGCAAGATACCTTTCTATAATGTAGCCTGCTTTGCTAGATATTTAATTCTATATCGATGGCTGAGTGGAAGATCGACCTATCTCGGCAGCCAGTTCGAAAATGCTCTATCTCAAAAAACGTTTCAAGAACGCCCTATTTCAGAATTTAATTGAAAAACACCCTATCTCAAGATTCGGTTCAAAAACGGCCTATCTCCCCCTAATGTAGCAGTCAGTTAACAAACTAGTCTGCCTTTACATCAGATCGTACCAGTTGATCTTCTGAGTGTTTATTGAGCAGTACATATACTCAAGTGTTCACGCATCCTCTTACTGCTGCAAGAACACGCACATTTTCATAAAATTCACCAACTCGCCCGTCAACTTGCAAACCCGGCATACATAGCCAAGTATTAAAATATCTTAGCTCAAAGTCACACTTTTATTGTAAGTACTTAATATTCCACTTGTGTGTTTGTACGAGTATTTATTTTTGCTTTGGCATACGTCTATTCACTTTATTTGCTCTTCTTCCTTTCAAAAGTGGGCGGCTTTGATTTTAAGGTTCATTCTAGAATTTCTGTATATATTAATGCCAAGGTTACAAGGCTACCCCTTTACGACAACAGGAATCACTTAGTCAACAGCAAGCTAGTGGCCAAGTGTCAGTCTGCGCAAACGATGATTTTGTCACCGCTCAAGTTTTCACTACAACTTTGCAAAGATACTCCAAATTACTTTACGCTTTTAACGCTTTTACTTAATGTCCTAACAACTTACACTCCAACAACTAAAGCTTGTACCCTCTCTTAGTATGTATTGCTTGCTATCTATGCCATTTAAGCTAAAGATGGGCGCGGGATATCGGGACCCGCGGGACCCACGGTACTGGGTTCGAAATGGCCGGGATGGGCGGTAACGATAAGGTCTTTAAAAATTTTCAAATCAAAATCCTTCCGCGACACACCCGATAAAACCCGCAACCTCCGCAATGCCAGAGTTTTTATTATTTAAAATTAGTTTGAAAGATGTGATTTAATCTTAGTGATAGATTTCGAACCGCGGTACAAATCTGAAAACCATCGGGATGGGCGGATTCGGGAACAAAAAATATTACTTAGGGCTAGACGGGATCGGGATTGAATTTTTGTCCCGTACCCATCTCTGGTTTAAACGAATGTGAGTGAGTGTGTGTGTGTGTGTGTGTTGCATAGTTTTCTTGCAAACTACAAAATTCTGTCATTTTGGGCCCGCAAGCTGCAACCGTTGCTGTTCAACATTCCTTTGAAGCAGTAAATTCATATACAAGTATATACTTGTGCACCAGCAATTACATATGCATGCAATACGTATGTATAGTATGTACACTAGGGTGGTCCAAAGGAAATAAAATCGCAGAAATCAGTTCAGTATAAAGCTATTTTTAACCGACTTCAAAAAAATGAGAAGATTCTCTGTTTGACATGTATTTTTGTTACTTTTTGGTTTGTTCGAGTATAACTTCTTTATTTTTGAACTGATTTGAATGACTATTTGGGTTAATGATAGCCCCAGAGCGGTCACTTTCACTTGATTTACCACAAAGCACAGAACTGCAAGATTTTTCTTTAGTTTGTATAGCAGTCCTTCGTGCCATATTTTGTCGAACGCTTGCGTTATGCCAAGGAACGCAGCTGTAAAGTACTCGCTGATTTGCGTCGCAGACTGGATAATACGGAATACTCCGTGACTGTGCTCAGTGCTTGAGCGTTTTTGTCTAAAGCCGAATTGGTGGTTAATAATAAGCTGGTTTCCTGAAATTAATGGTTTTAACTTAGTGAGAAGTAGTGACTCAAAAATTTTGCCAATCGCTGGTAATAAGCTTATATGCCTGTATAAATAAGCTTGTCGGGTTTTGGTATTAAAATTATTAAAGTTGCTGTCGTGTCTTTTATCTATTTAAGCCCCTTCACCATTTGACATTTTCAGAAATGGGCTGTTTTAAACATCTGGTAGCTTTCCATAATGAATAATATGTTGCCTTTGTTGCCGTCGAACCTCGAATGTAGTTTCCAACGACTGTATTTTTTTTATTTTTGAAGGGGAACTCTTTTATTTCCCTTGTAGCACTGTCAAATCGTTTTTTTTTTTTGTCTTTGATTGGTGATTACACAATATGTTAATGTTTGGCCGATCTTCTCTTCCGCCATTTCGAAGTTGGTACTTTGTTAGTACCTAAACGGCAGGAAAAATTATATTACGGCTCTGGCGAAGATGAATTCGGTAGAATTAAGTGCAGATATTTAAACTTATCTGATTTTATTATTAAACACTCTTTCACAAGAACTATGTGTTACTTGTACGCTCACTTTTCTGACTTCCATTAGCAATTTTTTTTTTTTGTAAGTTGACAGCTCAGTCAGCTGTTTTGCACGCAGAGTTGTAAAAAGAGCAAACGGAAAATTTTAAGGCATTCGAGCAACCGGTAAACGAAAGCCAAAGCTGTCAGGAAATATTTCCATATTAAAGCCCCATAAAATGCGGGCTGTCGCGAGAATTTCGGGAAAACTTTTTTTAACTCAAAGATTTAGACCACATTAATATACATACGTACAAATATACGTATGTACATGCATGTAAAAATGTACGATGTATTGTGTATGTTGCAAGTAGATATTCAATCCTTGCAACTTTATATCAGGCATTTTCGTGGTGACGTTCATTGCATCGTGACCTTTATGCTGCGCTCCGCTCACACACACACACACACTCACACACTGGCATGCATGTAAACTTAACGTGATGATGTATGGCATATGAGTGCGTGCCTTGCATTGACTGTTGCCGGAGCTGTGCCTTATGAATATTCCTTTTATTTTTATTTCATTTTTGCCAAAAATCTTTGGAAATATCCATATGCAAATATTTTTACGAGTTGATTGGAAAATCTGTGGCTTGCAAATTACGAAGATGCTACTGGAATAGGCAAATGTCTTCAATGTTCTTAGTTAAAATATTTTTGCAAAATATGTGCATTTTGATGTGCACGATTTTCGCAGAGAAGATCGCAAATGAAAAATGTTTAATAAAATCGCAGGTATCTGAGTACAAAACTCGTTAAATTTTACAATAATAATGAAGATGAGATCAAGAGTGATTGGCGCTCACAATGGTGTTATATGAAATACTCGATGCGCCTTTTTTCAGCGGTTTTCCGGGGGAAAGGTGGTTACCTTAAGATGCCCAGACCCCGAGATTGAAGAATTTAATTGTATAATTTTTAATTTTGCTGATTTTTATTAACATTACTTAAACTTGGCAAGGTAAAATTTAGTATGTCTAAATTTGAATTAGAGAGATGCATATAAAATTGCAATTTTGAGTTGCAAACAAGTATTCCGTCATCGATTCGACGAAACATGACTTTCCAAGGTTAAAGGCACAAAAGTACCTACACATATTACGGAAAAACTAATTTTATATGCCCGGTATATACTATTTATAATATAGTAAGTATCTTTGGAGAAAAATTAAGTTGATGCATAACAAAAACAATTCAATAAAACTGAGAAGCTTTCCGAAACTCCGAGAATTGTGTGGCAAACGCCGAGCCCCAGGATTGATTGGAGACCCCTGAATTTCGGGCTGAAAAATCCCTCTGAAACTACGTCTCGGAAATGGCGACCTATTATGCGGCCGCGGTGCGCACCTCCCGGGACTGCCGTCAAGCATTACTTTGTGGTGGGAGTGGCAATAGTTCCCCGCTTCTACGTTCTAGCATTTTCAAAGAATCTCTGCTTTTTACTGCTCTAGCTATTTTTCCCCTTGCAATGAATAGGAAATTCTACAGTGTAGATTCCTTCACATACATACCGAGCCCTAACCGCCAAAATAACGTAAGCGACATTTTTTTCAAAATTTTCTTTTTGATGCAGAGATATTCCTAGAGCATCTAGATGCATTTCTGCATCAAAAAGAAAATTTTGAAAAAAATTTCGCTTACGTTATTTTGGCGGTTAGGGCTCGATACATCTTCAGAAGAGACATAACTCAAAAATCACATCCGTAAATGTAACTGCTTGTGAATCATACAGATTCAACGCAATTAATACAAATATAGGTATAACAGTAGTTTTCTAGTTAAATAATATAATCACGAAGAAAAAATATTTGCATCGATTGGAGATAAATCCTACAAATTGATCAATGCAAAAAAAATCGACCTATTTTTTTTTTAGCTGTCCCATTTTGAAGATCGTGTGCGATATGTATATGGTGGAGTTTCCGACTTATATCATTAAAGTGTCTACTTTCGCATCTTCTGTTACAAGGCCCTCCTCGAAGGTTGCAAACAGGACAGCTTTTAATTTTAAATCGGTAGGTGGCGCTAGTTTAGACATGAAGCTTTAATTATAGGCGCTAGATGAATTATATTTTCTCCCATCTTTATGGGGTCCACTGTTCCGGTTTTGAGATCCATGAATACAAAGTTCAGAAAACACCGAATCAGAATGCTCAAAAGAACTGCGAAGCGATTATACGCTCTCAAAAACTGAGTCAAGATTTTGTGAGCCAATTTGAATGTTGCGTTATAAGTAGCTTCTTGGTCAAGAATTTTCCAGAAAAAAGTAAAAAACTTACCCATCTAAAAGCTCCGTCATTTGAATGAAATTTGCGGTGATAAACTATAATTTTTTTTTAATTGAATCAGTGGTTAGTTAGATGTATTAGTTTCGCAATGCATAAAATTCCTTACCACGCACTCCTTAAGTAGCTATAGAAATAAAATGGATGATTATTTTTTTTTTCACTGCCCATTCGCTTTCCAGGCAAAATCCTCTGTACACAATGTCTCTCTCTCTCTCTCTCTCTGCCACTGATATGTCTCATATTCTGGCACAATTGTGCATTTGATGGCATAAAATTAACAGTTGCACTTGCTAACTACGTTTAGAGCAACTCTTTTGCTGCATCTAAATTCAACTGCTACCCGCTGAAGTGCACTTTTGGTGACACTTCAGCGGTTACCACTCGCTGCAAACTTCAGCTTGGTTTCAAATGCAAATTTTCGTAAATAATTTTGTAATTTTATTTTTATGCAAATTTATAAGCGTTTCGTGCTTTTGTACTGCACAACACTAATCCAATTAGTGATGAAAATGAAATTTGCTAATAAAAAGCGTTGCAACATCCGTTCGCTGGTCGCATCCGCTGCATCATGCTGGTGTAGTGTTAGCCAGCTAAAAGTGAGGTGGCGTTAAAAATTTACTGCTAATTTAATAGCAATTTTTGACGAAATTTTATGTGGCACATCGAGCTGTTCCCGAAAAAGTTTTAAACTAAAATATATACCTGAACTCTAATGTAATTCGCTAAAAAAAACTTAGATATTCATGTGAAATTTGCTGGTGTTACACATCGCTGGCTAATGGAATCGACAAGTACATATGTACATATGTATAGTTTGTACAAACATAAAGGATAAAAGGATTAGTTGTGCTCGTTGTCCTACTCGTATTTGCTGAGCTACGGATTTGCAGCTAATGTAGTTGTGGCGATGAAACGCTGATCAAATTTGTGGTAATTTTTTTTTTGTTCACTCTTTTGAGCATCTTTGCCACGGTTCCGAATTTGTGCCGCTCAACTATGTATTGGCAGAGTTTGGGATAAGTTATGGTCAATGTAAGAAACATTATTATGTTAAGGGCACCCCTAAAATATATCGTTAAGCTTAGTTGTATAATGCTGTTAAATATATTTACAACTGATTAACCTGTCGTTTTTCTTGGCCTTTTAAAAAGATATGTGTTAGAAGGAAAATTAACACTCACCTCGCAAATATATTTCTTTAAATAATTATCCCTACCATGGGTAATTATTGCCTATTACATCCAATATTTTTAGTGTGATATTATTAACTCAATTACCCTTAAAAATTATTTTTATATAAATAGAACCTATTTTCTTGAAGAGTTTTAATAGCAATGAAACGAAGGTTGACGAGTTGTCAAAATCGGTCAATCAGTTCGTCTGTTATTGAATTTTCAAGTAAAAAGGCCAAAAAAAACCANTCTTTAAATAATTATCCCTACCATGGGTAATTATTGCCTATTACATCCAATATTTTTAGTGTGATATTATTAACTCAATTACCCTTAAAAATTATTTTTATATAAATAGAACCTATTTTCTTATTTCATTCAAGTGGCCCGTTTCAGAAATTATGACTCATTATATTTCATGATCCAATGATCCGATCTAAATCAGATCAGTAAGGGACCACCTCTGAGATACTACTTTGCAAAAATAATTATCGAAATCGGTTGAAAAAAATAAAACGATATTTCGACGAAGTGATTACCTTCTGCTTTGTTTGAAAGTCGGTTAAAAAGACAAAATTTATAGTATGCGCCTTGATTCTGCCGAAAAAAAATGGAGGGACCTACAGTTTTACAGAAACATACTCAGACGTTTGCAGTTGCCTGCCGAGGGGCGCTGTTAGAAATAATTTTCTAATTTAACCGCGGACTACGGATTGAACCCAAGTCCTACAAAGTGGTAGTATGCAACTCTTACTACTCAGCCACAGCGGCCATATACAAAATTATCCGCCATGTTCATCCTAAACAATCCAAATTCTACAGTGTTTCAGCAATATCTTGAAATTGTGTCAGAATTGTTCCGACATGGGGCGCCAGTCAATCTGTCACAGGTGTTCGTGTAAAGCGATACGATTTTGAAAGCTTTTGTCGAAGACCATGCTGGTCCAACATATATAAACTTTTCTGATTTTAACAGAATATCGTTAGTATGTATGCATGTGTGCAGTGCATACTTTACATGAACATTTATCTATTAATGCATTGTTTCATTACCAATTACCTTTGTCATAGTATAATCCAACAGGTGATAATCCCTTACTGTGTTAGTTCAATTAACGGATTAAATCGGTGTTCACTTTGTTCTATGCCGCTTTCACTGTCAAGGCAACATATTAGCGCACACTGAGAAAAATAGCGTTTAAAACTTACAAACAATTTTAAATTTAGAATAAGTTATGTTATTTATTTTGGAATGACTTTCCATCCATCAACCATTGTCAAATTTTTTTTTTAAGGCGAATCGGTTCCAGCGTTGTGCCATTTTCAGTATTATTCTTCGTTACGAAAATCAGCCAATACCAAGAAATTACTTATGAATTTTTAAAAATTACGAACTAAAGAACCAACCACATGTACAAACATTTTATTTTAGTTATAGTAAATTCTCTACAAGCAGCTATCAGGTACATGTCCTTACTTTCCCCTACAAATAATTATCATTTTCAAACCCTTCCTAACATGAAATATTTAAAGTGTACCCGACGTCACATTAGTTGCTTGTATCAGCACATTCGACCTAACCCATTACAATTTGTGTAAAAATGTTGTACGCAAAATGTCACTACCGCTGAGTAGAGCAGTGATTTGATTATCTGGTGCGGTTGCGTTGCCACGGCGGTTGGTGTGCTCTCGGAAATGTCCGAATACTTTGCAGCATTTAATTTTTCCGAATTGCTAAATGGCGCGGACTGGGAGCGGTTAGTGAATAGTAAAAAAAACTATTACCTCAAAGTGATTTGCATTTAAAAAAATATATATTTATTTCTTAATTTCGCAGCCTCAAGGAAATTTGGCGTGAATTCGGCAGTTTGTGTGAATTGCATGTGTCCAATGAATCAATACTTGACTGTGTAAGTTCTTGAGGCAATTTTAAATTGATATTTTGGTGTGCAAAAATTTTTGGACATATACTTTTATACATATTTTTTTACATATAACTTTTATAGCAGCACACAATTTTTCACGTGCATGGCTTTAACCATCGAAAATGCTTGAGTTGCATTGTAGCATAGAAGTATTTCCATACAAATAAAAAAGAATCACTATAGAACCTCCGTCTTCACCTGCAGGCTGTTGGAGACACAACCACATACATTTACATTATACATATTTATACATACATACGTACAAAGAGGGCATATCATTTTGGACCAAATTCAAATGCCATAGAAACTTAAAATATAAGCTTAAAGTTTTGCAAAACACTGAAAAAAATCCCATGAAATTTCAAACTTGTTTTTTAGAAGTGTTACAATTTTTTATGAGTATACAATTTTGTGGCCCATTTATTGTAATAATTGTGAAATCGTGACGACTCAGCTTTCTTCATTTTTCGGCAACAACAACAAAAAAATTCAATTTTTTTTTTTATCAAAGAACCTTCCACACAGAAGTTCCAAAAATGTGCTTTTTACAGAATTGAAATCGGTTCAACCGTGTTTGGTCAGGCATCGCTGTCATACGAAAGCCATTTCATTTTTAACCGACTTCCAAAAAAGGAGGAGGTTATCAGTTCGTCGGAATATTTTTTTTTTATGTATGTTACCGCATTACTTTGGACCACGTCAACTGGTTTTTGCATCGGAAAGGTAGTGTCTCAGAGGTGGTCCCATACTAATCTGGTTAAGATCCGATCAGTGGATCATGAGATATATATATATATATATATATTTTTTATATGAGAGTTTAAGTCGGTTTTTTTTTGCTAAAAATTACTTGTTATATATATAGATAACCAAAATTAAATAACAACACAAATAATACTTTAAAACTTGGCAAAAAGTGGTTCGGCTATAATTTTTTCACCACTGTATGTATTTTTTAATACCTTAATTAATTAGTTAATTGGACATTCACATCGTAAATAAAGGAAGTACATAACAAAATTAAAAAATATATGCCTTTTTTGCCTTTTTTCAAGTTTTTAGTGCTTTAAAATACCACATTTCTACGTTTGCCTTCTTCTTAGTCGATATAACAAAAATAAAATTTTTGTCACTTTGTGTTGGACATTATACATTAGGGCGGGTGTTTTTTTTTTCTTGCGAAAGTAGGTTTTGAAGTCAATTTGAAAATTATCATTTGCGCCCTCTGGTGGAATTTTTAAGAAACGGATAAATATAAAGGATAAAATTTTAACATGGCATCCATAGCGAATCGTAAGACGTATTCTACGTCAAAATTTACCATTCGTTTCTTTTACCTTCACGCATATAACAAAAATATTTCCATTTCTAAACATTTTGACCGCCGTTGTTCTTCTATAAAATCGATTTTTTAGTATCCATTGAATATGTAAATCAAAGTAAACAGTTTAGTCTGCAAAACGTGGGGGGCGGGGGGGGGGGCGATTAAATCACGCCGGCGGATTAGCCTTAGTCATGTTTGTTTGATCTATAGCCTCTTTAATTCTTTCACTAAGCATCGATTATGTTACTCTATCGTTAGTCTGCTGTCTGTGCAGTGTTAAGTGGTAAAAGTAAATAACAATGCATCATATTATTGAACAAACTACGAAAGCGGAGTATATTTTAAATGTACCTTTATGTACTTGTGTTTTACAATTAATTTTTACAGTACAAATTTGATTGTTGTGAAAACGAATGCCCGATTGCACCAATCAATTCTAAATTTATCAGTCAGTCAGTTAAATTTGAAAACGCCACAAATTTGGTCGGAAAAGCTGTCATTTTGAATTTTAATAGTCTGATAGATTTTAAAATTGATTGGTGAGACTGAAGATAAGAAGAATAAAACAAGTAATTTTTAGCAAAAAACAGAACCGACTTCAATTCTCATATAAAATATATATATATATATACGTATGTACGTTACGCTGCGATTGTGTACTTAGTGGTCGTCCATGTACACATTCGCATTCGCAAAATATTCTTATAATTTGATACGAATGCGAATGTGTAAAATGATGCGCATCATTCGCATAACGAATGCGAATGCAAATATTCACAACATCTCTGATGCATATGTACATATATAGCACAGAAGAGCATTTGAAAAAAATAAAGGGTAAACATGTTTGAGATATAGAAGCTTAAATTAAAAAAATTAAACAAACTAAGATCTACATTCATACATATCGACGGCACAGTGAAATATCGCCCTATCCCTCAGAAACTTTTCCAAGAACGCCCTATTTCAGTATTCAGTTCAAAAATGCGCCATCTCCACTGAAAATAAGGTAACGAATATTCCCGTACTAAAAATGAATACATACATATTTTGTTCTATTCATAATCTATAGAACTATGAAATTTGTACGCAACAAAAAAAAAAAACAGGAACGCAAGTCTAACTCGATTTCGTAGTGCGATATGTAATTATCTCATCTAAGTTTATAGATGGGTGGCAATGCTGCTTAAAAATATATAGTATATTAGTAGTAGTATCGAAGCGTATTCCAACACCTTCCGTTTCATGGCCATGTGGTGGTAGTGAAAAAGCTTAAACTCTTTAATTACTTCAGTGTTACTTTTTAGAAAGGAGGCAACCCTATTCCAAAATTTTTTTTTCTTATTTCTTCAAACTTTTCTCGATTTCAGTTTTTCAATTTTGTGTTTAGGCCAAAACTTTCCACAGAGGAACAGCTAGTTGCATTAGAGCAAAAACAAAATTTACATGTATTTTGTGGTTGCTTCTGGTCTCTACAGTTTCAACAAACATTTTTTTAATTCCAGGATCATCAGTTCATCCCGTACAAGGCCGATACAAATCATATAAACTCTACAGAACTTTCTCTTTTATTTGATACNACATATCGCACACCGTCTTCAAAAGAGTCATAACTCAAAATTTGGCATTTTTGAGATTGTGCGCTAAAAATGTACACAGAGCTTTTATTTAACTTTCAGCAAGCAGCTAGAGCAAATTTTTTTATAATTTGTTAAAAAAAAAACTGAAGATAAAGTCGCCCTTGGCCATATGATTATCATGTGCTAAGAAATAAATAAGAAGAAACGGTGTGCGATATGTATTGTTATTCTACATTGAACTGAATTCTTTAAATAATTTTTTTTTTTTATAAATTTGAAAATCCGAAGTCCGGTGTATTTACATCCTGATTTCAAAGAGAAAAATTGAAAATGCAGTCTTACTATTCTTGACCGCGTGATTCGTGAAGGTATTGACTTTTTTGTATGTAAAATCTACTGCCGTGCGGTGTTAAATGTTCTCGACAAAGTCTTGTGCCCTTTTCTATTCGTCCAATTAATGATTCGAATTAAATGCGCTATATTTCATTCCTACTTTTTCGCAGGTTACCCCCGACATGGCTCACCTCGTCAACCCGTACTGGAGCAAATTCCCCCCAATGAATTCAACAATGAGTCAAATTTTGGGTATTTACACACTCATCCTCCTGCTCATCTCCTCCTTTGGCAATGGCGTTGTGGTCTACATCTTTGGCAGCGCTAAATCACTGCGCACACCCGCCAACCTGCTCATACTGAACTTGGCCTTCTCCGACTTCTGCATGATGGTGTCGCAAGCGCCTGTTATGATTATCAATTTTTACTATGAGACTTGGATATTGGGACCGCTGTGGTGTGACATTTATTCCATCTGCGGCTCTATGTTCGGCTGTGTGTCTATTTGGTCGATGTGTATGATTGCGCTGGATCGCTACAATGTCATAGTGAAGGGTGTGTCAGGCCGCCCAATGACAACTAAATTAGCGGTCAGGAAAATTGGCGGCATTTGGATGTTCGCAACATTTTGGACGCTTCTACCATTGCTCGGTTGGAGCAGGTAAGAGCTACCTACGCATGCTGTGGAGTACATTTAAATTTCCATTTTATGAATTTTCCGTCTCTACACTCACAGATATGTGCCTGAAGGCAACTTGACGGCATGCACCATTGACTACATGACGCGCGACTGGAATCCACGCTCCTATCTGCTCATCTATTCATCGCTGGTCTACTTCACGCCACTCTTCCTCATTTGCTATTCTTATTGGTTTATTATTGACGCTGTGGCGGCACACGAAAAAGCAATGAGCGAACAGGCAAAGAAAATGAACGTTAAATCGCTACGTTCCTTGAGGGATTGCGAGAAGAGCACCGAGGCGAAGTTGGCCAAAGTGGCGTTGACCACAATCGCTTTGTGGTTTATGTCATGGACACCTTATGTAATCATTTGCTATTGCGGCTTCTTTGGAGTGGAAGGAATGACGCCGCTGAGTACGATTTGGGGAGCGACATTTGCAAAAACGGGTGNCAATTCATTTTAACATTATTGTAATTATAGTCATCCCAAGTACCGTTTAGTGCTAAAGGAGAAATGTCCTTGTTGCATATTCGGTTCAACAGAGGAGGATAAGCCGGATGCACCAGCGTCGGAGAGCCAGGGCACGGCTGATGCTGAATCGAATGCTTAGTGAGGAGAAGAGGCCTTAATATCACCTTACTTTAATATATTCCTGTTTAAATAATACATAGTTCCTAGATATTTTGGAAGTTATATATATAGTATGTAAGCAAACCATTTCAAAATGTAAAAAAAAAATTAAAGGAATCGATACGATACAAAGCATTCAAAAATAATGCGAAAACAAAGTGAATAAGATCAGTGAAACTACCTCTGGTTACTGAGGTAACTTTGAGATTTGAACAAAGTACCCCTCAAATAATTCGACGCCTCAATGTCCTCTACTAGGGTGGAATGTCGGCATCGTTGACGGCTTTCGGCCATAGTTGGACAGCTTTCTCTCAGAGGTGGTTTTGGTTAACGCTGCGAGGTGTCATAGGCTGTGGTGGTGCTGTGTACCTTTCGGAAGCTCTATTTATGCGCAGCAAGGAGCTTAAGGACTTAAGCGAGTTGGTTTCCCAACGGCCAAAATTTTTTTAGCATATACCAGCTATTGGAGGTACCACACCAAGTGCTCCACCCACGTCTTTCGCGTATGCTGGCATTCAGGTTTCCGAGTCTCAAGTTTACAGGGTCGATAAGGAAATCCCGGAGATAGACCTGGCGTAGATTGTAGGGTATTCGATTATTCGCCTTTTCCCAAAAAACTAGTTTTCCCGATAATGGAAAAATTGCAATTTGAAAAAAAAAAAAACCGGTTGCCGATTTTGAAATTAAGAAAAACCCGGATAAATGCTTATCTGTTTGCCAATGGCAAACCTCCGAGTGTAGTTTTGGCATGAAAACAGCTTTTTAACAATACAATCGCTGTTCGGAGTCGGCGAAAAAAGTGTAGGTTCCTCCCCTTTGTGTGACAACATCAAGGCGCACGCCATGAATTGGAGCAGAAGCTTGGCCATACACTAACAAATGTGTAAGCCCTAATCTATTATTATTATTAAAAGCTTTTACTAATAAAAGAGTAAAGCAAAGTAAGTAAATACAACGTTTTTTTTATAGCAAAATTCGAAGAAATAAAAATCTGTGAAAAATTCAGGTTTGTAATTGTTTAATACTTTATTGCATTTTTTCTGTAGCCGAGTGTGCCTACCGCCACTCGGAAGATCCCTGATTCAATTTCTGGTCGCCCATCGGCAGACAATGGCAGACCTACAAGTGTATTACTGCCATAAAAAAGGAGAACACGAATGTAAAGCTCAGCCAAACACGTACAAAGCGTTTAAGTGCTAAGCATTCGTTTATAGGAATCAAATATGATATACTGTTGATCCACAAAAAACCTAGGATATATTTTCGAAGCTACTTACGGTTTCCCTTGAACTGCAAAGCTTCGAAAAACCTAAAAGTTTTTATTCAGAGGTCAAGATTTGTTTGAATTAAAAAAAAAACGGTTTGTTCGATGTTCGAAAAATCAAGATTTCAAAAATAAAACGCCTATAGATTTACACGAAGCCGTTTGCACTAGTTTTTTTTTAATTTTTTTAAGTTCTCTGCACCAAAGCGGAATCGTGGGTCGCCTGGATGACCCATGCATGCTCAAAGACATACAGATAGTAAACAAGACTTTACCTTCCTTGGCCTTGCGAGCATTGTACTCACCACACGTAAACAGCGCAAAGTCCCTCACTGAATGCCGTAGATTGAATTAGATGACCCAGAATCAGAGAATTTAATTAATGCGGGTGCATGAATCTCGGGCTTTTGCGCGTAAATGCAAAGCTCACAAAATGAAATGGACACCTTTAAACAGTTTTAAGGAGAGCACATAACAAAAGTGGCCAGGGCTAGAAACCATTGTCGCAGTTGCAAGCCCTTTCAAGGGCATATAAAAACTTTGGCAAAGTGCATAACGTCTACAGAGTTGCTTGTACCCTAGTGAGATTTTTAGCTTCGACAGGCGTTGGTTACTCTATATGGCATCACAACCAGCCTGCGTATCGTATACTAAAGGTCTCGGAATGTATTTGAAGAATCTACTCTCCAAACATTCCAACCTGAGCCAACCTAACTTAGCTTTCGTTGTTGCTAATGTTGTAATTAAAAAGAAAAATTTCCTTTCCGCCGAATGTAGGTACATATGTATGAAAATATTACATCAAAACTTCAAGGTATGTATATACATATGTATGTTTGTGCATTTATGCACCTGCAATTACTCGAGCTCTTCTTGCGCATAAGCATTCTCAAAGCTATTTCCAAATGGTACAAATTAAAAAAAAAAGCTTAAAATCGTAAAAAAAACATGCATTTATTTATGTATTTGCACACATCACTCCACATGTGTGCACCACCAAGCTTTTAAAAATGTTGGTTTTTAATTTCAAGCAGCAAATATTACGCTTTATGAACGAATGAAAAACTAGCAGCACGGCATGAAAAGTAAAAAAAAAAATAGCACGCATTTCTAAGTAAATAAAATTTGGCACTATTTGAGCTCAAAAGTACCATACAAATTAAAGTAATAAAAAATGCAGTTATTCAAAGTTTCATTTAAAAAAAAAATATTTTAAAATGTTTTTTCTTTTTTCACCCTGAAATGTGTGCACTAAATCCACTTTGGTTGAAAGGCACTCAGCAGGCAATTGTTATCCATTTTAAAAACTTTCATAACTACCGCACTAAAATAATAAACCCATGCAGTTGGTTAAATATTCGAGTATAATAAATGTAAAAGTGTTGTTCATTGAAATGTCCGAAAAAATCTGTTATACTGTTGTGTAAATAGAAAAGTTTAAGTCCATTTAAAAGGTTGCGGCAAAAAGTTGCTAACATACACATGTACATATGCAAAATGCATTTATTGCACTATTGCCAGATTTTTT
>NW_016163586.1:0-13742 GCF_001687245.7 Rhagoletis zephyria | reverse complement strand
ACTCCCGATAAAACTCGTGACCTTCGCAAATACAGAAAATTTTCCAAAAAACGTTGTATAAAATATGCCAAAACTAACAGCAAAGCTAAACAAAAAAAAAATTATAATAATCGAAAGACGCATCCCCCCGACATAATCTTAGGCTATTTTTTTTATGAAAAAATTACATCCACGTCGAAGTCGACGATTTTTTCCTTAATCAACTTTAATTTCTTTCTGGACCAACGGTATATAACTAAATGATTTAAATTCGTCAGACTGGATGTGATTTTATCCATTGAAAGTTCTGTAATGAATGGACTTGCGGTCCATGTAACGTGTATACTACTCCTTTTCGGGCGGATGTAATAGCTGACAGCTTACAGACTCTGTCCGTCGTATGTACTGGTCTGGTGGCCAGTGGTGGACAGTGGCAACACTAGCGAGGTGTGGCTCTGAACTTTGGTTATTCTCTGCAGTGGACATGGAAGCCTCTATTTGTGAAACTAAAAGAAAACTCAACTGCAGCATAAGTGTAGCTGTTCAGGATGGTATACGAAAAATTAGGAATGCGGTCCACTCAAAACTAGGGCTCTGTTTGAGGTGAGCAGGGAAAATCTCTACAAATTCACGACTGTCTTCACAGGTTACAAGCTCGTAGGTGTGCATGCCGAAAGGATCGTCGTTGTTTTCATCACCAAACTTTTCATTATAAAAATTCCGACTGCGCCTGTTGGAAATTTCAATTGCGTGCACCGCACTCGCAAAAAAAAGGAAAACAAAAAAGAATTAATTAAAAAAAAAAATCTAAACAGAAAGCGCCCTCTGCTTTTGGAATGCATTCAGGCATCTATTTTCTATTCAGCTATTCAACTAGTTGGTGGCGCTGCTTTATGGTCATTTTGCTGCCCATTATTGCTTAGCGCGAGTACATTTCATTGATGATCGAGAAGTAAATTGCATTTGCGGTCAGTAAACTCGACCGGTAGCCGCAAATATGTAGGCACACACACACACACCCATAAGCATACCAACAAACAAAATCGGATAACAGCCTCAGTACCAGACATTGGCAAAGGGTGCTGTTTTTGTGACTTTAAGCCTACTCACGTTAAAAACGGAGGATGAACGAACACCACCGCAAAGCGTGCTGTCTTGCAAATACAGCCACCACAAGTGAACGATGCTTATAACAGCTCATACTGATATTGACTTCGGCAAATCTATACTCCGAATGATTGTGCACGAAACCAGCAACCGCCGTATTTGATCGACAGCCATAAGCCCGATACTGCATTTGGACGGTTGCCGAAAGCATGACAGCTTATGTGAAAGACTGGCGAAGGCAAGATGTCGCAGTTAGCTAACTTGATTTGTTGCAGAAGTCAAACCGCCGCCTTTGGTTTGTTGCTGACGGCGCGTTTGAAGTGTTGCCGAAGTGATGATACTGTAGTTCAAAAACATTCAAAGACACTTGCTTGTTTGAAATGAAGCATTGATATGTACATACATACATACTTACGTACGTATGCATATTCACAACTAGCCTACATACATGTATGCACACGTATGCACATTCCTCACAACTAGCCAGCAGTGAGCAATGCAATTGAATGGTAGACGCGCTATAAATACATACATACATGCATACGAGACGATAAATTACCCTTTACCACATTCGTCGTCATTTCAGCAACAAGTCAGATGATTTTCAGCAACAAGTCAAACGACTTCTGCAACAAATGATGACTCTCATGTTTTCGGAGCCGTTCAACTGCCACGTTTGCTGGTTTCGTGCACCATCATTCAGAGTACAGATTTGCCGAAGTCAATATCAGTATGAGCAGTTATAAGCATCGTTCACTTGTGGTGCCTATATTTGCAAGACAGCACGCAATGCGCTCGTGTTCAGTCATCCTCTAATTTCGTTTAGGTATCGATACTACTAAGCCAACGAGTATGAACAGTTGACGATCAACCAATGCCATTCCCTGCTCAGTACTCAGTTCACCTCATTTTCAAGGGGCCTCTCTCTCTCTCTGTGCTTCTCCTCTTTTCCATTGGTTCCATTTTGTTGGATTTGCTGGTATTTTCAATTTCAATACAAACATTTAGGTTTTTAGGTTTGGTCAAACTCGAATTTCATTTGCGCTTGACGCTGTTTTTACTTATATGTAGTTACTATAAATTGTTTGCGACTCGCCTTATATTCGTTTTATTTTTGTTGTTGTTGTTTTTTTTATGGATAGCTGTGTTTGGCTCTGGGTATCGGCTTGGCTATCGGTCGGTTAAGTGGTTCGACGGCTGTGTGCTCGTTTAGTTCAAACGTCCATTATGGTGCTAATAGGAATGGTGGCAGCTATGAATGTATTTGTGAATGAATCTGTAGTTTTGTTAGTTGAATGATGCCGGCGCTGAGTTTTGCTGCCACGCAAGCCTCCCACACTCGCATACAGCTGCAAACTCAGGCGAACACATGTAGGTATGTATGTACATACATATGTATGTAGTTTATTTATTACAGGTTATTTATTTTAATTTTTCTTTGTTTCCGCTTATAACTATGTGGGCTGCTGAAATCACTCACTCTTTATTTATATTAGTTTTCGCTTACCACTGCTGTCCGCCACACGTTTTCTTGTGGCTGGAGTTCATTTTTTTCTGATTTGTGTTTCAGTTGGTATTCTCACGTTTTCGGTTTGTATCCTTCCTTTTGAGTTGTTCCTTTCGTTTTTTGTTGTTTGAAATTCTTTTAGAATGTCGTTGTTATCGCTGTCGCTTTGTGAAGCAGCTGGCTAACTGCTCGTTGTTCTGTAGTTTTTGTGCCATGCATATGTATGTATTTATGTGCATATGTATGTATAAGCATACTTGCATATGTGTACATTAGGGCGGGTCAATTTTTTTTTTACATCGTTCCTAGCAAATTTGGATTCTACAAAAAAATTTTGGAAAAAAGTCCGTTAGACCATAGCTCTTTGATTAATACTAAGTCAATATACAGATAAATATTTATTAAAGTGTTACGAATGTTATTTTTTTTAATACAAATTTGTATTTGGGGTTTGGGCGCTGCTAGGAACGATATCGAAAAAAATTTATCCATACAAATTGACCGGCCCTAATGTACATGCCAACATACATGTGTATGCCACATTGTGTATCCGCATACATTTCAGGTAAGCTTTTAATTAAATCAACAATACCAAAATAGCATTTGAAATTCGTATTTGTTGCCGCTGTGGTTCGCTGGTTTCATTTCATTCATTCATTCATTCACTCATTCATTTATTTCATCTCTCCTCATTTCTTCGGTTATCTGTGTTATAGCATTTTTTTCACACTGTCCAGTTTAGAATTAAATTCTAATTTATTGCAACAATTAAACTTGGTTTTTAGCTGCATTTCTGACTAAGCTGTTGCTGCAGTGTTGGTGATAAACAAGTTTTGATAATTCACAAAACTTTCGGTAAGCTATGCATTCCGCAACGCAAAGATATTATTAATTGCATGAAGAAACAGAAAATC
Organism: Rhagoletis zephyria; assembly: GCF_001687245.7. Classification (NCBI taxonomy): domain Eukaryota; kingdom Metazoa; phylum Arthropoda; class Insecta; order Diptera; family Tephritidae; genus Rhagoletis; species Rhagoletis zephyria. The sequence continues at coordinate 10,235 of NW_016163586.1, read as the reverse complement.
TGGCTGATAATAAATTGTATGCTGCAGCCTTCATGCATATTCATAGCAGTAGTTTAAAATTTTAGTGTATGTATAATGGAAAATGTAAATCCACAAATCTAATTTTGATTTCTGCATTCTAAGGAATTCAATTATTTTTTGTTTTTTTTTTTATCTTCGTTATTTCAACACGTGTGTTAGGAAGCTTGTCATAAAAATTTATTTGCGATTTCCAATGAATGCAGTGCGGTTTTGTGCATAAATACGTTTTGCGGTAGTGCGAGCATTTTTATTTTTAAATTCATTTTTCAACTTTTCAACTTCCGTCCGTACCCGACTGTGCAATTATTCGCCCTCGAGGTTAAGTAGCAATGATGCTATTGACATTGCCTGGCTGTCCTTCCTTAGCCCACCCTAACATGTCGACTATGGCTGTCACAGTAGTCCAACCTGAAGATTTAACACAGCAACTCATCCACGGTTGCTCTTCTACTCTAAAGGCCTGTATGTACCCAGCAAAAAACACGATTACCACAGGAACGAAAGTAGAAACGAGCTAGGCGATGGGAATCGCGTACCCTTTCGCTTCAAGAAGGCCTTATTTTAACATGGGCATGTCATTGGAGGTAAGCCCTTACCCGCAGCATTACCTTCAAACGAAGGGAGAACGCATGGATAAACAGAATCCAGAGAAGCGAACAAAGAATGCCTTACAGAGAAACTAATGTAGAATGCCTAGATAAGTACATACTTATTTATATTAAATTTAAATCAGAAAATGTCTTAAAAGATTAAAATTAATTAAAATTTTTATAAATCAGCTTTTATACAAACATATGTATGTATGTATTTAGGTATTTAGATTTTCTTAAAAATCGGTATGTGCATACATTCATTATTAATTAAGCTTAAAATTGTACTTCCTCATTCTTGTACTTCACTTCATCGACTGACTTCAACTTCGCTGCAAATTGAACAAAACAAAACATGATTTTTATGCGAGACAAATTTCCACAGAAAGCAACGGTAGAAAAAGAACTTTTGGATATTCATTCTATTTTTCAGCTGACTACGATGCAGCATTCTACTTTGCATTCCCGGAAATGAAGCAAAGAAGCGAAACAAATAAAATGTTGGAGGACATTCGACTTTGCATTCCCCGAAATGAAACAAAGAAGCGAAATAAATAAAATATTTTAGGACATTCTACTTTGCAATACTAGCAATGCATAAAAGAAGCGAAAAAATTCGAAGGCATTATAACGCTATGCCTTCTAGAGCACGTTACCACTAAAAGCGATTACCCATTTTTTGCTGGGTAGCTCTCAAGAAAACGGTAAAGAAAAAAATTGCCACTATTTCGTGTGTGTGTCCAAGGAATTTTGACATCTGATGCTTCAGCAGCCTATTGCCTCACTCTTTCCTTAAGAAATAATGGAACGGCCATATATTTCTGTTGCAAGCATGGGTTGCCTTATGCTCTTTTTTCACAAAAATCTTTAGAAAACCGTAGTAGAAAGCGTAGCAAATTTCTTAAGAACTGCGTCNCCAAGGAATTTTGACATCTGATGCTTCAGCAGCCTATTGCCTCACTCTTTCCTTAAGAAATAATGGAACGGCCATATATTTCTGTTGCAAGCACAGGTTGCCTTATGCTCTTTTTTTCACAAAAATCTTTGGAAAATCGTATTAAAAAGCGTAGCAAATTTCTTAAGAACTGCGTCCTGCCTCAAGAAAATTTCTTAGCCATTTCTTGTACGTCATTTTATATGGAGTTTCTGCATTTCTTGAGAGCTGCATACTGGCGTTAACTGTCGATCTGCCATCCATCTGAAATGGAGAAAAATGCGTGGAACCGTTTGAAAAAAAAAATGTTAAAAATCAACGCAAATCCTTAGCCACTTCAAATTTCAATTAATAGATTGGCGCTTACACATATGTATGTTAGTCTTTGGCCGAGCTTCGCCCTCGCTTTTTTTCAATATTTTTTTGCGATGTTGCTTTGACCAGGGCTTGAATTGAGGCCCTGCGCAGTGGTAGCGCACACTGCTAACCACAACATCACAGCGGCTACCAATTACACATTATTATACTAAATTAGAATGGGTTAAAAAAAGTTAAAAGTTTTGCTGAAAATTCGTTGAACTCTCCTTAATTTTGTACAAAGTTTGAAACTTTGATTTATATAGTTTTTTTTTTTGTTAGCATGAAACATATTTTTGGAAAAAATAACGAAGAAATTTTAGCTTGTTAATATACATAAGTTAGTCAGCAAGACACTGAAACTTATCCACTTCTCAACGAGAACAAGCAATAAAGCAAAGAGAAGCAAATTTTAATCAATGCAACGTGCTGACGTCAAATCAAACAAAATTGAAATCAATCCTTAATTCATGCGGGGTTAAAAATCATTGTGCATTCATTTCAGTTATGGACCACAATGGGCAATGAGTGAAACTTATGCATTTGTGTGTATGTATGTATGTATATACCCAGTAGAAATTTTATGCATACGACATCGCTGTTGGTGGCATCATGAGCTTGCCGCTGTGTATACATGCCAGTATAAATGAACCTACATTTACATTTAACACGCGGGGTCTAACAACCATACACATGTACTACTCCCGTATGCATATGACATATGAACATACAAAAATGCATTAATGGAACAGTATCAAAGCATTCTTATAAGATACATATGTATCCCCATGTATTCTGATACAAATGCATACCTTGTAAAAGCCCGCTAGTGCTGAAAATAGTATAGCACAACACAAGACTGNTGCTGTGTATACATGCCAGTATAAATGAACCTACATTTACATTTAACACGCGGGGTCTAACCATACACATGTACTACTCCCGTATGCATATGACATATGAACATACAAAAATGCATTAATGGAACAGTATCAAAGTATTCTTACAAGATACATACATATGTATCCCTATGTATTCTGATACAAATGCATATCTTGTAAAAGCCCGCTAGTGCTGAAAATAGTATAGCACAACACAAGACTGAAAATATTACAAAAAGTCCACTTCAAATTTATTGCAATTCGCTGGAATTTTAATTTATTTGTGGAAATTCATGACTATGCCTGAATTGTTCACACTAATTCACTCATACAGCATGCATACTTCATGAATGCATACAACCGATTTCTACTGGGTATGAACGTATGTATGTACATAAGGGTGGTTCTATACCGAAAAAATATACCCTTTATTTTTTTATTTTGAAATCAAAAAATATTTAAAGGTATGTATTTTATATGGGGAAAAAACAACTTTTCGCAGAAATGGTATAGAATAGTTAAAAATCAATATTTTTCTACCTAATAATAATAATAATACCCAATTATTTGTTTAACCATTTTTTCATCGCAACTATAATTTATAGGTCCGCCAAAACCCCACAAAAACCCTGAAAAATGCAATCGGGCGACCAATAAAAAATCGTTAGTATTAAAAAATGGTTAAATAAACAATTGGGAATTATTATTGGAAGTATTCTGAAGAGAACCAGAGTTTTCCTATCGAAAAAAAAATGATTTTCAAGAATTCTATACTTCTAATTCTACGAAAAAGTTTATTTCCGCCATATAAAAATACATGGCAAACTTTGAGCGCTTTGAGCGACCTCTACATATTTTTTGATTTCACAATAAAAAAAATTGAGGTATACTTTTCCAAAATAGAACAATCCTGGGGGGTGAGAGCATTAAAATTCCGACTTTACTATTTTGGACCACCCTAATGTACATACACTTTCGTTCACATCTATGCAAGCGATTGCATTTGCTTGTGGGTAGCAGCCAAAATTGCAATTTATTATTATTTCCGACTTTGTTGAACCACAAAACACACGCGTGCAACCACACCATCATGGTTCACCACACCAGCCAATGCCCTAAGCACGTTGCGTATTAGGGATGTTAATTTTTTTTGCTTTTTACAATCCCGGTATTTCCGGGCTCTCGTTAGCACAATCCCGGGATCCCGGGATTAGTCCAGAATTTAGACATTCATTATTTTTCAATATCTTAAATTTAAAAAAATTTTCTTCAATATAGTTTGAGAAGCTCTCCAATCATTAAAATAAGAAATTTAAGTCAACAAATGTATTTTGTGGTTGAAAAAATTTCATATATTCATACTAGAGTTGGAAATAAAAGAAATGCCGTATTTTTACCAGCTTTGTCTATATTTCTGTGTAATTTCAAATATATGATTAATTCCAAAAATTATTTAAAAAATGCAGTGCAATGTAGAATAAATATGTGGGAACCAAATGAAAGAGGAAATTTCTTTAGAATTAAAAAAAAAAATTAAATTTAAATTAAATTAAATCCTTATACACAAAATAATTTAATTTGCTTTATAAACCAGAACCATTTTGAAATATGATTGTTTTTACTCTNCATGTGGGAACCAAATGAAAGAGGAAATTTCTTTAGAATTAAAAAAAAATTAAATTTAAATTAAATTAAATCCTTATACACAAAATAATTTAATTTGCTTTATAAACCAGAACCATTTTGAAATATGATTGTTTTTACTCTCTAGAATTTAATTTATACAGAAATATTAATTAATTAAATAAAACCAAGAAATATAGCCAACACTGGTCAACAAAAGGAGTTTCTATTATTGCCATCAGTGAAAATTAAAAAATCTCGAAAATCCCGGGATTATTTGCCAAGAATACCGAGATTTTTGGGACCTAATTGGGATCGGAATCCCGGGATGAACATTCCTATCGCGTATGTATGGATTTACGGGTATGTACGAGTATGTATACGTCATGTGGCTCAGTGCATAATGCAAGTGTTGTGCATTTATTGGCAACCGCGAGCATCATTTACAAGCAACATTTGTATTGTTCATTGTTAATTTTGTTGCCTGTTCGTGGCAAGCGCTGCGAGTGATAANCGTATGTATACGTCATGTGGCTCAGTGCATAATGCAAGTGTTGTGCATTTATTGGCAACCGCGAGCATCATTTACGAGCAACATTTGTATTGTTCATTGTTAATTTTGTTGCCTGTTCGTGGCAAGCGCTGCGAGTGATAAATATGTACATATTTTGCCGCTATTCCGTTGTTGCACCTGCAGTGATAGATGTTGCATGTTGCACTGAGGTATGTCGTAAATACTATGTGGTTGTTTTTCGCTGACTTATGCGTGGCATGCAGAGTAGCAATGTGGTGTAGGTGTAATAATCTCCTTTCATATTTGCTAAAAACGAATTACCGTTAATTTTTTAGAATTTTTTTTTGACGTAGAATACGTCTTACCTTAAGGTATGGGGGCTATGTTCAAATGTTGTAGTTGTAATTTTTAGAGCTTCACAAAAACGCTTATTGCACGAGAACTAATAAAGCGATTTCAAAGAAAAGTGTGGCGTTTCAAAGATAAAATTCCAAACCTGTCNAAAACTGTGTACTCGAAAAAATTCTAACACTTCCGAGAAAAAAGTTTGAAATATAGGTGATAATTTGTTGCACTTTTTTGAAGTTTTCTATAAATTGTTAAACTTGGGTTTATATGGGGTTTGTTAGAGAAAGAACTGTATTTGAATTGAAAATGCTCAAAAATAAATAAATAAACATAAATTGCACACAATATCACTTCGAAATGGCGTGCTATAGATATGACCGATACTGTAGATATTTAAGAATGTGTGATATATTATAGAGTAAAGTAATTTTGCGTAGAAAAGATTAATAAAATACAGCAAATTATTAAAAATTAAAAAAATAATAAATGAACTTTATTTTTATAATGTCGTCATACATATATATTGGTCAACTGAGATTCGAAATAATAAACAAATAAAAAAAGTCTAAAAACGTTGCATCAAATGCATTGGGTATTAATGTGTTAAATTAACAGACGCAAACACGCATAAACTTGTGCACATAACTGATTATGAGCGCAAAAATATTTCAAATAAATGCAACTAATTTCAACAAACTCCACCAGAACGCATGCGACCCCAATGCAGCCGCACCACTACCTCTATACGCCTGTTCGACCAACAACGCTAGAGATTTCATCGAATTGCCCAACACTTTGCCAGCACATTCCTTGAAACGCCAAATCTCCTCTCTGGTTGTCGCCAACTGGGCGCAACGGTCGAACTCCTGCACTGTTTCAGCACGTATGTCCTCACCTTCGGCGCGCATCTTCTGTGGCAGCGAATATTGCAGGAAGTTATCGATTTTTATCAGCGCACCGTTCCTGAACTCGGCCATCTCGGCGGCAATGGTGAGATTCTCCAGCGTTGATGCAGCAGCCGCCCCAGGATCGCTGCGGCTCACGTACGAGTTGGCAGCATCAGCTGAGGCAGCAGCAGCCGGCATCACAACGCACTTGGTAAGTAAGAAAAGAAAAAAAAAAGTTAATTTAAAAGAAATTGGAAAAGTTTGGTGAAAACCAAAAATTCCAACTAATATTACCAACGTCAGTACCGCAATGGCAACGGCAGTTACAGTTGCAGTTTTATAGAGCAGCAGCGATTTGTCACACATGGTCACTAAATCAATTTCGACTTTCAAGATTTGTTAGCTTCACTTCTCCTCCAGTAGTAGCCTTTGGAAAATTACTCTCCTTCTTGTGCAGCACGTTCAGCAGTAAGTAATGATGCTGTCCACTGGCAAGTTGCTTGTGGAATAAAGAAAATCAGATGAAGCTGAAGGTTGTCGAATAAGATGCTTTGTTTTCATCGACTTTTTGTTTGGTTTCTCTGTCATTGTTGACATTAGATAAGCGATGAGCGATAAGCGATTTTCGTCGTGTCATTAATTGCTCTCCGGTGGTCACAATTAGCATTTTGTATTCGCAAATATTTGTGTTTACTCCCATCGAGCGAGATAAGCGGTAATTATGCCAAAATGGTAGACAGTTTCTCTTATCTGTTTATGGAATTATATCAACTTTGTGTCTTTGATCCCACATTTGTGCGTACTTGTTTATATATATTTTAAATATGTGCCTATGTATGTATATACTTTTTCAAGTAAATATGTATATACACTAGGGTGTATATCGTAGGAGAATTCTACGTGCAATTCGAAGCAAATATCCGAAGAAACGATGGGCCTAAAATCAATTTGGAGTTGCCAAATTTCGAAAAGAGGTTTCGAAGAAAATGTGAAAATGTTCACTGTTGTGACCTCTCATGGAAGTTTTAAGAAAAGTATACATAAGTGCAGAAATGGGTTTCTCATGCCAAAAAAAAGCTCTTATAGCATGTTTTTATATAAAATTTAAGCACTTCTCTACGACAGAACAACAATATGCTAAGAAACATATTTTCGCAATTTGGCAAATTCCAAAGTGATTTTAGACCCACCATAATAGACACACTACACAAACAATATAGATAACACTATGCAACAAATTTCAAAAAGTTGGAGGTGATGGCAATGAGAAGTGAAGTGAGATTCCAATGAGAACGTATAATGTAAAAACACATTTTCCGAAGGGGAGGGGATGGGAGGAGTTTTTTGCACAGCTCAATGTTTAACTGAAAAAATTGTATAATATACATATGTATACATTGTATATGTAGGGATGCAATTTGTGAGCGAAATCAAAAATAAATCATTGTACTTGTTTATATTTGAACCTTAAATTCACAACTTCAAATGGATATAAAAAGGAAATGGGAACCAACTTCTACAAATTCTTTGGTATTTATTCATATTTTGACCTCTTTTAACAAATGCAATTGATGTCATTCCCAACAATTTTTCAGTGTTGCACTGTGTTATTATACATATTTATGTTTAAATTATAGACTCAAAAAAATCTGGTGACCGTACTATGTAATTTTGAATTTCTTTGTTTCGTTCATTGTAGAAAATTGTGCAGCTTTGTGAGACTCGATGGGTACAAAGGTTCGGTTCGGTTCGGTTCTTCAATTTGCATTCGCCCTCCCAGAACACTAGTTGATGCTCCACTAAATCTTGACAAAGGTGAGACTAATTGTGCCGCTGTGTGTGAATGCCTGACTAAACACCCATCTGTCCAGAAGCAGACCACACGAGGTCAGGGGAGCCCTCAGACCCTCCCGATCCGAAAGTAATTCCTCGAGGGTTCTGTGTCTTGAAAGCTCATCAGCCATGCAGTTGCCAGCGATTTCGCTGTGACCTTGCACACAAATAAGCTTAATAGCAAAATAATCAGACGCGGTCGATAGGCAACTCAAACACTCCCGCACCGTTTTCGAACGCACCGTCAGGGAGCCAAGAGCCCTGATGGCTGCTTGGCTGTCAGAATAAATATTAATCTCCTTAACAGATGTTACACTAGAGAGCAACCAATCCGAAACCTCTTTTATCGCGGCCGCCTCAGCCTGCAAAGCACTACAGTGATCCGGTAACCTAAATTTCAGGTTAATGGAGAGCTCTTCGCAGATGACACCTCCGCCCACCTTCCCATCCAGCTTCGCTCCATCTGTAAATAAGTTTACAGGTCCTCAAGTCCAGATACTGCACCCCTCCCAGTCTCCCTTCGCCAGAATGTGGGTGGTAAAAGATCTATCTATTCGGACCCAGAACCGGCGTGCAGTGGTCTGTCCGAGTCGGTAGTAACCCGAAGTCTCTTAGAATTCTGGAGTGCCGATAGCTTGAGGTGAACTTGAAGCCCACCCCTCTTAGCCTTGCTGCGGCACGCGCAGCGGCGACCCTGCCAGCTATATCTATAGGCACAACATTTAACATGGCATTAAGCGCAAGAGTAGGAGTGGTTCGAAGTGCCTCACTGATTCCAATTAAGGCAGCTCTTTGCACCTTCTCCAGCTGCTTGACGGTGTAGATCCTGTCAAGTGCGTTCCACCAGACGAGTACCCCATATAATGAGATTGGCTTGATTATAGTTTCCTCTACGTTAGGCTTCCAGGAAAGCTTACCATCAAGGATCAAGCCCAAGTACTTCACCCTGTCAGAGAGCCGTAGGGGAAGACTACCCATTGAGGGACGACGGCAATTCGGTATCTTATACCTCCTCGTAAAGAGAATAAGCTCCGATTTACTGCAACCCTGCATAAGCTCAAACAGCGTTTTCGGAAACTTTGCTTTTGTTATCAATACTACATCATCGGCGTAGGCAACCACCCGACAGCCACTTCTTTCCAGAGCCACCAGCAGGTCATTGGGTCATTGATTACAACGACCTAAAGTAACGGCGAGAGAACTTCCCCTTGCGATGTTGTCTTGTTCCCCTATCGCTTTTTACGGCATTCCCTGGTTTTCAATAAAGTTACAGTCAGCCAATTAGCCTTAACCTAACTAATATAATTATAAAACACAAAACTTTTCTTAAAGTTTTCATACGGTCAAATTTTGAGGCTTTCTACTCTTTAGCCACTTCTATGTCTCCTTCACAAAAGTATTAACTATGAAACTGAAATGAAACTAAGCAGCAGACCAACAGACCTCCACCAATAACAAAATACTGACATGAAAATGGCGTCGAACCATATGTCCTTACAGCACACACCCTACACCCAAACAACAATTCACAGGATTAAAAGCATAGCTGTAAATGCTGAAAAATAAAATCCAGCAAAATGATAAATTCATAGCAAAGCAGAAAACAAATTTAAATAATTTTAAATTGACGAGATTGAGGGAAAGCGTCAGAAAGAGTTATGACAGCTGGGAGCTCGACATGTTTTGCCAACTGACATAATTTATGCAGCAGTTTTGACAAGAAATTACATGCATAGCACAGATGTGTATGCCGCCATGAGTGGGCAGAGGGAAGTGGCACGTTAGAGCAGAGAACCGTATCTACAATTTATAATTTTAGTATTTGTGTGGAATTCATTTGCCTACACGGACAATAGACAGCATTGCGGGCAAAGCAAAGCAAATCATATTTACACATTCAAATAGAATGGGACATTAAATAGGCAGCAGTGAAATTATTACTGCCTGCATAAAGAACTAGGGTTTTCATTTTATTTATTTCTATGCGCACAGCTTTGCTTGGTACGCTTGGTCTATTGAATTCACTGTGGTTGATTTCAACTCAATTTACACACTGAACATAATTCAAAAAATTATGTAGGAATGCGAAATCAATTCCAATTATTTGGGAATAATATTTTGCGCAATTGTTCACGTTTAGTTGGACTTTTTTTAATTAAAAAATAACTCAAGTTATTGTGAATGATTTATACCTAAAGTTTTCTTTGAATAATTGAAATAAAATTAAGGCAAACAAATTACTAAAAA
>NW_016163585.1:24299-35776 GCF_001687245.7 Rhagoletis zephyria | reverse complement strand
CCAATTCGGCGAAGTTTGCCGTTCGCCGGTATTGTATTTCAAGCATCATCGTGTACACGGACAGACGTGTATATCGCTAGCTTAGAAAGAAAAGTTGCTAAGTCCCATTTTAAAAATTTTACAGGAGAGGAAAAAATCTTCATATAGCCATTTTCTTTAACTATCTCGCAAGATTTTGAATCAAACATTTTGCGCGTTTAAAGCAAAGCAAAACTCCATAAGAATCAGATGGATTCGCTATTTATTAAAAGATGTCGTATTATTTTCCCCTCATCGGATTTGTGGTGCTTCTTTTGGACTTAGCAAATTTTCCTTTTATTGCTTATGAAGAGGAAAAAATAAAACAAGTACCTTTATANGACTTAGCAACTTTTCACTCTAAGCTTTCGATATATATTTTTTTTGGATTTTTTTTGGACTTAGCACATTTGCGTACCAATGCATAATAACAAGTAAAACGACATTACGGTAATTTTCTTTTTTGGTAATGATGTATTTTCAGTTATGCTATCTTACTGCATCAAAATCTCAATTTACATAAAAAGTGGACTTAGCACGTTTGCGAACTAAGCCAACGATATAACAATTTATAAAAATTATATGTTATCGTATATATGGACGTTCTTCAGCATATTAGAGCAAAAAACCTGTGGACGTGGGGCATTAACCAAATGCATTGTATGAGGACAGGGAAGTTGTTAATGAACAACACAAAAATAAAGCATTCACGATGGATAAGGAAGAGAAAGGAAAACTCAACTATGTGGATCTAACGATTAAAATAAACAAGACCACCAACAGACTGGAATACGAGATATACAGAAAGCCCACAGCGACCGACACAGTAATACATGAAACCTCTAACCACCCACAACAACACAAAAACGCAGCATTCAGACAATTATTAACTAGACTTGAGCGAACCCCATTAACTAAGGAAGCACACAGGAGAGAGCTAGACACAATATATGATATTGCCAAAAACAATGGATACAAAAAAGATTTGGTGGACAAAATTAGGAAGGAATCGAAACGAAAAAGTAGGGACAAGAAAGAAAACAACGATACGACTTGGGCAGTGTTAACTTACACGGGTAAAATGGCATACAAACTGGCCAAGGTTTTCCAAAAATTCAACATTCGTACATCGTTCAGAACCAGGAACAACGTCGGAAGGATACTGAACAACAGCACAAACGAAGAGGATACTCTAGATAAGCAGGGTGTATACAAATTAACGTGTGAATGCAAGTGTAGCTACATAGGGCAAACTGGCCGTAAGATTAAAACAAGATTCCGAGAACATATAAGAGACTACAATAAGAGGACACAAAAACCAAGCGTTACACCAGAACCAAACTTCGAAAATCATATGTTCGAAAATAAATGTACACCAATGAAAGTTAATAAGGCAGCCAAACTCGTCCACGTAGGGTGTAAAGGACGGCGTTGGAACATATTGGAAAACACGGAGATATACAAGCAGAAAACATTTCAAGGGAGAATTATAAACGAACAAACAAACAGCGTATACGCGTAATATTCGAACCACTCAAGATGCTGTACGAAAAATATGAGAATACCCCTGAAAAAACGCCATCGACATCGTGTGTTTTTTAGTAGTACATGCCATTGTTTTATCAGACCTTGAACCAAATTCACAAAATGAAAAGTAATATCAAATATTGATAAACACTTTACTTCACACTTCATAAAAAATACTCGAACCTATATTTACATGCAAAATAAATTAGGGTTAGATGCCTGTAATTTAACGTTATTTGACAAGTTGATCCCAATGGATCAAATTCTTGTCAAAAAACTTGTTGGACTATTTTAGGGGACTCAGGGATAATAGAATTTACACTTAATATGTACAAACAAATATTGGAAATTACTTCTTATTACAGATGGGAAAAATTTAGAAGACATTGACGACCAAGTCGAACCGCACTTGCTGTATGATAATAGTTGCATGGATAAAAAATAAGTGTTTACAATAATAAGTGTTTGGTTGAATGTTCATCTCAGAAACGGAATTATTTTTATAAACCGTCAGATTAAGAAAACCCCTCCATATAGTCGTCAGATTATGGAATAGGACGACCAGGGCATCGAGATGAACCTTCTGTATGAAATTCGAGTAAATCCAAATGGCGATTTTTTTGCATCTTCAAGAAGACGCCACGAGCTTGCCTCACATCTGAATCGTCAGATTATTGAATGGGAGGTTCATTCGGAATTCTTGGCTTGATTCCATGAAAGTACTTATTTATGGTTTTCATCGATGTTTTGACTTAACATCGGATTTATAAAAACATCGATGTTTCAAGCCACGACTATCAATGTCTTTTTACATCCCAAATCCGGAACAATTGCGCCGAAAACGGGATGGTTGGCAACCGTGTGGCTAGGTCATGACGTTCCAATGGACAGAAACACTCCAGCTCTGAAAGTATTCAACGCTGGTCGCGATGCTGGTAACTGAGGAAGAGATAGCCCTCCTCTGTGTTGGAAAGGCCAAGTAGAGGGGGACGTGATATTTCGAATTCGCGTCAGTTGCCACAGACGAGAAACGTTTGGCGTGCTTGCTCTGTTGGACTCGTCCAAAGTCGCTAAGACGGTTACAGCGCAAATAAAGAAGAAGGTGTTTGTTCTTGTGGACTTGTTAAAAAACTTAATTAGCTAACAATAAAATAAATAATACGGTTCAACAATATTTGGTCGTATTTATCTCAAAAACAGGGCCAACCTCTTCTTACAGACAAAATTTTTCTAGCGCGTCCCGTTTTTGGGAAAAAACTGTTGATGTGTCGAAAATTGGCAAAAATGCCAGATTTAATTTTTTTTAATTTGGACATAGTTTTTCCAAAGAAAAAAAAAAACACATATTAAGAGCTTATCTGGTGTATAGTAGTTTTCGTTCGAATAATTTGAAATGTTGGTAATTTTTGTTATATCTTTCGCGAAGTTTTAGATGTTTGAACACACGAGAAGTTTTAGACTTTTTAAATGACTTTTGCGATAGTGAGGTGAGTGAAGAAGGTCCACCAGGCACTTTATACATTTTGCCACCTGATATAGCGCAGCAAAAAACACGATTACCACAGAAACGAAAGTGGAAACGGGATAGGCGATGGGAATCGTTTACCCTTTCGCTTCAAGAAGGCATTACTTAGCATGGGCATGTCATTGGCCGTAAGTCCTTACCCGCAGCATTACCTTCAAATGAAGGGACAACGCATGGATAAACAGGATCCAGAGAAGCGAACAAAGGATGATGCCTTACAGAGAAACTAATGTAGAATGCCTAGATAAGTACATACTTATTTATATTAAATTGAAATCAGAAAATGTCTCAAAAGATTAAAATTAATTTAAATTTTTATAAATCAGTTTTTATACATACATATATATATTGTACTTATTTAGATATTTAGATTTTACTTAAAAATCGGTACGTACATACATACATATTTAATTAAGCTTAAAGTACGATGATGAATTAGTTGTTGATGGTGCTTTGTTGATCGATGTCTTAGATTTGTTATCGACATCTATCGATTTTTTATGGATACTTTTATCGATTTTGTTATCGAAATTTTTATTGATTTTGTTTTGGATATTTTTATCGATTTTGTTATGGATATTTTTATCGATATCTTAATCGAGTTAGTAATAGATTCTGATATCGAAATTTTTATCGAATTTTTCATCGATTTTGTTATCGATAGAGTATAAAGATAAAAATTAAGATAAAGGAAAACAGAATAACATAAATGTAATTAGAACGAACAGGTGTAGAAGTAGGGATCTAGATAGAAAAAAGACAAAAAATATTACCTTAAGCAAAAGCAGATGTATGTATGTACACATGTATGTGTGTATATTGGTTGTGAGGAAAAAAAGGTATGTATGTAACGTAAGTTTCGCCTGTCCACACTGAAAATAAAATTTCGTAAAAGTGTTACGAAAAACTTTCGTAGTCTTGGTTTTTGTACAATGTACGAAATTTTCGTTCATAATATGAACACATTTTTCACAACGAAATAAGATTTTACGAACCATTCGTAAATATAACGAAAGGACTTTCGTAAGCCATTTTTTCAGTACAATTTACGAAATCTTACGTTTATTTTACGAAACACATTCGTAAATTACTGAAAAAATCTCTGTACGAATAATTTTGTATATTGTACGAAGGCATTCGTAAAATTTACGTGTGGTTCTAAAATATACGAAATCTAAAATTCTGTGTTCGTACAATTTACTTAATACTTTCGTACATAGAACAAATGCAGAAACATGTTTTCTTAAATTCGTACAACAGACGAATATTTTCGTACAATATACTTAATTACCGTCAGTTTAATATTTCATCATATATATATATATAATTTTAAACGTTTTAGGAAGCTTTTGCTGGATAAAAATACAATACAAAATTAAATGTTAAAGCTGTGGATAAATGCTTTTAAGCGCACAATGTTTTTGACATTTCCCACGCTGAGCCTTTCCCTGCAATGTGGGACTTCATAAATAGGCAATTTTATCAGTTAACTATCAACGGCAAGCCTAAGCCAGGAACAAACGCTCTACTTAATGAAATTAAAAGTAAGTCCATGTATGATATTTCTCTGAAACTTTCCTTTCAGACGCCTTATAATTTTCCTTTAATTTATAATCGAGAAAGGAAACAAACACCGAAGAAGCTGTGAAGCTGCCAAATACCTCCACATAAAAACATTGGAAAACATCTTGTGAAAGAAAAACGCTTAAAATTAAAGATAAGAATTAAATACAAGTGTTGTGTTATAATTCGTGCTATGTTTTTTACAGTGTGGGGAATGAAAGCAATCGCAAATTCTACGAAACAACCGCAGATTTTAGGAAAATAATTTCGTTAAATATACGAATTATTTTTTTGCATTCTACAAAAATTTCGTAAAAAAAATTAAAAAAATTAGTACGAAATTATTTAGTAAATAGTAGGAAATTCGTACGTAAATAGTACGAATACGTTCGTAAAATGTACTGAAGATCTGATGTCTCATATTTTTGTAGTATGTACGAAAACGGTTTTGTACAATCAACGAAAACTTTCGTGGCTCAAAATGACGAAAACTTACGTAAGATGTACGCAAGCTTTTGCTATATTTACGCAGATTTTATTTTCAGTGCAGCGTGGCCCAGGCGCACTTACTTTTTTTTTTAATTCACAACTGCGATAAACTTAATCTTCCACAAACACGGCTTTGACTCATATAGTGCAAAAAATTTCCGCCAAAATACTTTTTACTTAGAAAAAATTAGCTAATTTCACCACTCACGACACCAGCATACAATCATAAAATTTTCAAATAGTTTTTGAAGTCGCACCTGCAGCTGGTACAATCACACCACAAGAACATACACGGTCAATCGACTTGATGGGCTATTTAACAAATTAAGCATATATAAAAACGCAAGAAACATACAATACATATATGTATATATATCAGTTTTTCTTAGTTTAAAAATTCATCTCTTATATAAATGAAAAAAAAATATTAAATCAAATTAAGTATATACAACTTTTTCATGCCAAGTATTAATAAATTCTGCAAAGGGCTAAAACAAGGGCTAGGGGAAATTTTATATTCATGTGGCCAAAAAAGTATTGGAAGCTAAATCTCACCACCAAAGGATTAAAACGGCAACACTGGTTGTTATATTTAACTGAAGCTTCTACCTCCGATGTGTGTTACCCGGACAATGAACAAATGGCCCTAAAAGTGAAACTGCATCTCTATCGAAATATGTTTCGTTTCCAATACGTTTTTTGTGGGAAACTGCCAAACGAACGGTCTGCAAGCTTCAAGCATTTCAAAACAAATTTTAACAAACAATTTTGAAGTGCTGAGTATTTGTTTGTTTTAATGTAACTCAGGGCCAGAAACAAGGCATTCGTGATCGAATCAAATTCGAATCGGAATTTCTTTATGAGATTGCGGCATTTGGTACCGAGTTCGATTTTTCAATTTAAAATACATTTGAGATAAACAAGCTGTTATTTTTTTATTCAGTTTTATATACATATGTATACATTTTCTGTTATTTTATAAAAAAAATACAATTTATTCCAAGGTGAATTAATATAAGGTGACAGCAGAAATTCAAAAACCAAAATGCCACTAACAAATTTTATGCATAATCACACTAACAGGTCTATTCTGCGCTGGTAACATAAACTTTATAACCGGTAATTAAAGTGTCTGTCAATTTTTAAACCTTTTTCGCATTCTGTGCTTTCTTGTAACCGGTAAATTTGGTTACCATCTCATAAGCTGGTATCAAAATATTGCCCCGTGAAATATGCAATACACGAATTTCCACAAATCTTCATAGCTGAGTTGCTGAATATTTGCACTGCATTACCAACGTACCTAGAATCGCGGTGACAAAAAGTGGTACCATTTTTTGGTAATAAAATTTTCCGGTCACAAAATCTTCGGTAACGTGCAGAATAGACCTGTAAAAGTTACAACAAAAGCACCATTTTGACATTAACAGGTATATTGTGCACGTTACCAAAGATTTTGTTACCGGAAAGTTTTATTACCAAAAAATGTTACCAGTTCTTGTCACCGCGATTCTAGTTACGTTGGTAATGTAGTTAAAATATTCAGCAATTCAGCTATAAAGAATTGTGGAAATTCTGGCATTGTATATTTCACGGGGCAATACTTTGTTACCAGCTTATGAGATGGTAACAAAATTTACCGCTTACAAGAGAATTCGAAAAGAGTTTAAAATTTGATGGCAACTTAATTTACCGGTTACAAAACTTTTATTACCAGCGCAGAATAGACCTGTAAGAATCATCGAGGCGAAAATCCAGCTGCTCTGGTAACCCCATCTTGCCTGAATTCGCCTTCATTTATCCTATATAAGTAAAAATAATCTACACTGAAAATAAAATTTCGTAAAAATGCTACGAAAGACTTTTGTAGTTTTGGTTTTTGTACAACGTACGAAACTTTCGTTCATAATACGTACACATTTTTCACAACGAAACAAAATTTTACGAAACATTTGTAAATATAACGAAAGGAGATTCGTGAGTCATTTTCCAGTACAATTTATGAAAACTTTCGCTTATTTTACAAGATACATGGGTACTTCCTGAAAAGTATCAACCGAGACCAACAAAATAGAATTTTGCCTGGACAATGTTTATAGATGCCAATCGATAACTTCACCCAAATATTGGACTAATTGGCCTATTCCATTTCAAGAAATTTGCGACTTTCTAACTGCACTCTCAAATTTTTGTTTTTTCGGAGAAACTATACCTTCCAGAAATCCTTCATAATTGCGGCACACGATTAAAAAGTATTGGAAATCTATACAAAAATTTAGTACAACTTATGTTCTGTAAGCCTTACAACAAAAACAACGTAAAAATATATTAGGAGATGTCTAAAGTTAAGTTACAAATTGTGCTTTTTTCTAGCGTTCGGACGCAAAATATACTTTACATGTAAAAAAAGAGTCGTAACTTTTACTTTATTTGTCAAAATTTTAATAAAAAAGCTAGTTTTGGTTACTCTTGCCAGTCGCATAAAACTTCTTTCGGAAAGCTATAGGATAAACGATTGTAAGTATATTGAAAATCGGAACGTCCGAACGCTTCAAATAGCTTTTGTTCATATTGTTCTATGTAGGTACTGTTATTCACAAAATTTAGTATACGGTTGTTTTTTGTTAGTATGTACTTGCAAAATTTTTTTGTTAATTTGGTATTAAAATATGGCTTATATTTTAGCAAATCCAAGTATGAAACTGTGTACGAAAAGTATGAAAAATCTGCAAAGTTTCAGCAAAATTGCAAACTTTTTAACAAGAATTTCTAAAAAAAAAATCACGTATGTAGTTTTATAGCCCATTCAGTTTTAGTAGGTATAATAATGTGCAAATTTCAAATGTCTAAAAATTCGCGATGATTTTTGAGAATTGTTTATACATTTGAAACTTGCACATTATTGTACTAAAACTGCATACCCGATTTTTTTTGAAATTCTTGTTAAAAAGTTTGCTTTGCAGATTTTTCATAATTTTCGTAAACAGCTTCATATTTGGATTTAAATAGGATTTGCTATAATATAAGCCATATCTCAAACCAAAACAAAAATAAAAATAAAACTTTAGCAGGTAAAACATTGCGAATATTAGCAAAAAAAAAACCGTATACTCAATTTTGTGAGTAACACTATATATGTAGACATAGTACATATCGACGCCTCCAAACCATACTATTCTATGTCAGCTTAGACTTAGTCTGACTTAGCATTGTATTGTTTGGAGGCGTCAATATGTAGAAGTAGAAAACCTATAAATATTTATGTACGTACATATGTATGTATGTTGAGTCGGCTTAGCTATTTTATTAATTTTTGCCACGCACACAAAGATTTTAAAAACTGTATGTGCATTTCTGTTAGTTTTAAAATAAAATGAGACTGGGTGCAAAACTTAAGCCAAACCGAAGGCCAACGCGCGACGTAAAACCACCACTTTCTGTTACGTTTAAAATAGAATAGCCATGTTTATATGTAGTATGTATGTACATATAAGTACTATAACTAATTTACCAATAATTTGAGGAGGTGGAGTGATATATAAATTTTAATTTACAATAGAAAATAAATTACAGAATGTAAGTATATGTACTTATATTGTATTTTCCCACATATACGCGGTTTCAATTTTGTGCTTTTTACCCAATCACTTCCACTGGTGAAAAGTGTCGCCACAAAGGTCGCCAGTAACCCGAATACGACAACAGGTGAGAATAAAATGGATCCCAAAGGCTTCAGAGTGGTGTGCGAAATGTGTGCCACAATTTATGTATAAAAGAAAATACCACAACAAAGCCGGAAGCGACAGAGCGGAAAGCAAATGATAATCATATCAAAGTAGAAGGATTTGACGATGAATAAAGCGAAAGTAATGGAAACATTCAATGCAAAATTGCCAAGTGAATTGAACGCTTATTAATGTATGCCATACAGGCGCACTCTACCAGGCGAACATGCATATATACATATATGTAATTACAATATGTACAGCTGATTCCAGATGAGTTGAAAATTGAAAAATTCTCACACTTTTTTATTATACTCACACAGTGCCTCATTCACAGCTCGATTTCCATCTTTAACCCACTACACTTTTTGCATTCACATTTTAATGCCCTGCAGCAGGCGGTCCTTTGTGAGTACTTTCAAGGCGTCTGAAGACTCAATACGTCCACACGTCAATACAAATGTGAATAGCTTCATCCCAGCAAACATTTGGAGTCATAAATGAGTCTTTAAGGAGTCCTATTTCGGAGCTATTACGCTCATAATGAGCTCATTTAAGAGTCCGATATGAGTGTATTTCCCTTCCTACGAATGTCGACTTATATGAGCTTAAATTCATACATCAAATGAGCCTCAATATGAGTCATATTGGACTCTTATTGGCCTCATATACGGCTCATTTTGGACTCTTTTAAAACAAGTTTTGGCCTCATATATGACTCTTTTTGAGACCCTTATCGGCCTCATAAATTGCTACATTCGGACTCTTATTTTAGGTTGCTCTTTGAGTCTTATTCAACTCACTATATTTGCAAAGGCATTCCGCAAAAAGTCCTTGCAAATAACATACATACATACTTACATGCATATACACATTCCAACATGCATTCAATAGCAGCAGCTGAAGCTAAATTTTGTTCATTTTTTGTTTTCTAATTATTTTCAATTTCTGTATAAACAAGTTTAGATATAAATTTCAAATCTTTATTGTTTTTATATTGGCACAAGGTGCTGGCTCATAACTTGGCTCATATATGAATCCTAAAAGATTCATATAAGAGTAAAAAATTTTTTGTTTTTGAAACTCATATTTCTTACCTACCTAGGACACCTTTCGGACTCATATATTCTGAACGCTCAGAATATGTTTGCGGGGATAAACCATTTCACATGTAGGCATGTATGTGTAAATACTTATACCCTGCAAAAATTGTTGAACTGCCTGGTCGTTTTTCCTCAAATACACTATGTGGGATGATCCTTTACTGGTAAATTAATAAACTGAAAATTGCTGCATAATTCCATACCAACTCGATTACTTTCACATCCATATCAAATACAACATCCAGAAAAAGAACGTCAGATCGTAAGTGAAACCCTATCGTTGCTGATGCAGTTACAAATCATCGAACGGACACTGAAGATGGTAAAAAACGTCACAGTGCCGCACTTGTTTGAACAGCTCCATTTGAGACTAAGGCTAAGCGCACAGCCGAGCGGCGAGCAAAGAGCATCAAGCAAAGCGTCGATTACAAATGTATATGTTTCAATGGGAGCGCACATAGTGAAGAACAAAGCTTACATCCACGTTTGTAATTGACGCTTTTCTCGATGTTATGCTCGCCGCTCCAATATGCTCTAGGATTATGGACGAGGCAATGCAATGAGCGGCAAAGCGGCTGAGCGGCGCCATACAGAAATAGTATTTCACATGTTTTAATTTAAAGCCGCTCGCCGCTTTGCAGGTCATTGCGTGGCCTCGGCCTAAGGCTAAAAGCCTAGAGGTCTGATTATGCGTACTTTGGATAACTTCCCACAATTTCTTAAATGTAACAAGTTAACAAAACTTAAGGCTGATTATGCTTCGCATTCAACCAAATTTATCAGTACTACGAACCTTATGCATCGACGAAATAGGTTTATTCACGGTGTGTGATCAAAAATAGCGATTTTTGTTTCTTTAGGTAAATATATTTGTTTACAGAAAAATTCTTTCAAGTGGCTATTAGTGGTTTTATTGGGGTATATTTGTAGTACAAATTAAGTCGACACCAAAGTTCTTTGCAGTTTGACATAATTTTCAATGCAATATCTGTCAAAATATGTAAATAAAATGCGGACGTTTTTCTTAAAAAAATACGTATTTTACTACATATGTATATAAGACGATATATTTACTAGAAAGAGCATCAAATTACCTTTGATTTTATTTACATATCTATACACTAGCGTGTGCCGAAAATCCGTTTTTTTAGAATTTTGCTTGGTAATAATAATAATATCCCAACGGTTTTTACCCTCCATTCCCGCCCATCCGCACGAGGGGCGCAGTCCGCATGACGTACGGAACCAATATTTTAAATTTTTGTGCCGAGTCACGAATAGGCAGGAGTTTGTTAAGTGTCGAGATCTAAAACTGTTCAGCTACAGAACTAAATTCATCAGCTGATTTTATGTATTTATGTCAATAATTCACTTATTGAGAGAGGAGAGTATCGCTTTCTTAATGCTGAAAAGCGGATCTGATATATCAAACGTGCTGGAATGAGAGTTAAAATCCTGGCATAAGCAACGGAGTGGGTCGTGCAATTCAAAATTGGTTTTACAAGCTTTCAGAAATATGGGACAAAA
>NW_016163585.1:14985-23191 GCF_001687245.7 Rhagoletis zephyria | reverse complement strand
CTCTCTCCCTACCTCAGAAAACCCATTTCTGGTTTGCCTAAACAACTTAAAGAGATCAACTTCGGTTGACCTGCACTTTAAGCAAGACCAGCGAAGACCTTTGCCATCATTAATAGCGTCCAGAATTCTTCCTGTCAAACCAGCACATTTTAGATGGCAAATACCATCACAGAGCCAGCACGATAAGTAGCGTTCAGATTCGCTTTTGATTTGGCAGTTATCAAGATCACACTTCATATTGAAAGATTTAATAACACTTATGTTAATAAAAAGACAAGCAAAATAAGTTTAACACAACACACACAACAATTCAGGAGCTGATGTATTTAGCTTAAAATATATGTAGCGAACAGTTTGAGTATCACTGTAATGTGACACTTAATAAACGCAGCGCAATAGCAAAAATATGGTTCTTTATGCTCTAAAAATATCTGTGTGAAATGTGAAAATTTTTGGTCAATATTCTAGGCTCGCCCAAGTCCATCATAGTTTAAGTATTAAATTTTTTGTTTAACAAATTCGATTCCCTACAAAAAAGGTCCATATACCAAATTATATAGGACTCATATTTTAGAAGATTATTGCAATTTTAGTAAAAAATATTTTAATTAATTAATTTTTATTTTTGGAGCATATTGAATTTTGATGGACTTGGGCGAGCCTAAGATATTGATCAAAAAATTCCAAATTTCACACAGATTTTTTTTAAAGCATAATGAACCATATTTTTGCTATTACCTATCAAAATTCTGAAAAAGCTGATTTTCGGTCTACACTACTATACATAATAAAAGGGAAAGTCGAGATTCTTTGTACGCGGTAATCTCGAAAATTACTGAACAGATTTTGACGAGATTTTCCCTAATATACTATGTATTGATAGGACCTTTTTTATGAGGCGTCAAATGAAAGAGATTGGCCTCTATAAAAGCCCTAACATTTTTGTTTTAAATAGGGTTTCCACCTGTTAATAAAATTACTATATTCAATCATAACAAGCATAGCCATCAGTCCTGCACCGTGACTGTCAAATGAAAAGATTTAGCCTCTAGATATGCAATAATGTATTATTTTTCTGAATAGCGTTGCCACCTGTTGAAAAATTCAGAATTTCACCGTTCGTTGGATCAAAAAATAAGATACCAAATGAAAGGGCATGATTTTCGCAGCTTTAATCTTTTGAGTTGGGTTGCCACCTATAGAAGAGTTCCTAACTTATCTATACACAGTATAAAGGAAAGTAGAGATTTTTTGAATGCGCTAATATCGAAAACTACTCAACGAATTTGGACGAGATTTTCTCTACTATATTCTGTATGCCCTTTGTATTTCGAATTTCTATAGAATTGCCACCTGTCTAAAAAACTATAAAATCTGCGCAGTACGTTGGATTACAAAAAATGAGGTGTCAAATAAGAGGGATTAGCCTATAGATAAGCATTAATGTTTTATATTTTCGAGTAGGGTCGCCACCTGTTAAGAAAATTACTATATTCAATCTTAATAAGCGAAAGTACCAGATCTGCACCATCACTGTCAAACGAAAATACTTAGCCCCTAGATGTGCTAAAATGTATTATTTTGTTGAGTAGGGTTGCCTCCTGTTTAAAAATTATAAGATCTTCACTGTTCGCTGGATAAAAAAAGAGATATTAAAAGAAAGAGCATGGCCTTCGTATGTACAAGAGCTTTTTTTTAGTAGTATGGGTTAATGGCAAAAAAATCCTATACATGCACGATATTTATTAACCGACTTCCAAAATAGGAGGAAGTTATCAGTTCGTCGGAATATATATATATTTTAATTTTTATTTTTATGTATGTTGCCGCATAACTTTAGACCACGTCAACCGATTTCGGTACTTCTTTTTGCATCGGAAAGGTAGTGCCCCAGAGGTGGTCCCGTACTAATTTAGTTTAGATCCGATCATTAGATCATGAAAAAATGAACGGTACTCCTAAATTTTTATATGAGAATTAAAGTCGTTTTTGTTTTTTGCTTAAAACTTACTTGTTTCATGTATTAATAAATAATAATAATAGACATATTGTCAATGTCTGATTTACTGCACAGTATACAGTAAAATAGCCATTGACGATATGCTTATATGAAAATTAATACATGAAATATTGTGCATGTATAGGATTATTTTGTAATTAACCCATAGGCAATGACTGGTGCAAAAGTACTCCCAAATGTTTGTTGATATATTTGAAATGTAAATTTGAACTGCGAAATTCGTAAAAAAAAATAATGAAACAAAAATATTGTTGATTACTACATGGGAGGTGGTCGTGGTTATAGACAGATTTCACCAAAATTTAATTCTAACCTAAATTATACCAAAGGCAAATTCGGCACCGACTTTCGTTAAAATATCTAAATTTTGTTCGAGTTAGCGTGTTTACAAACAGACACAACTGAACCGATTCATTTCGTCATTCTGAATATTTTGATAAATATGTATGTAAGAATATGTGTATATACATTTTATACCGTTGAAAAACGGCCTTGCTTATCTGCATAAACCTTTCCTGCATTAGTTCGAGCGTCGATATATAACTTTGGGTACATATTTCATAAAAACTTTGGAGGTCTCCACTATAAGAGTGGTATATTTTTAAATTAGAGAGTTCTACCTTTAAGCTAAGTAATACTTGTTTTACTCTCTAATTTATGGGTCCATTTTCGAAAATCAGCCCACCATTATTCACTCAAAGTTGTGTTTGTAACCAGATATGACTTATGTAGGAACTGCATCCGGTTATAATCGCTTACGCTGCAAGCCTGATTTGCTAGGAATTTTGTTTTTCTCGTTGTTTTATTTAAAGTGACTTGGAAATATTTTCTACTATAAGAAAATATTGAAATTGGATTTCATTTGGGTTAAAGAAAACGACAACTGTGAAAAAATATCAACCAATACATTCAAATAAATTGTCAAATAAGCATATTTACATATTTGGTTTTGCCTATCTGGATTACTGTATACTGCACCATGTGTATACTGTGCATTTTCATTTGCTCGAAAATTTCGTGGGAAAACACTATTGATATTTATCTAAATATAAAAGCAAAAATTGAGCTATTTTCTATTAAAATATGTGTTAACGTACTTGTTCGAACCAATCATACAAATACTTTTATTAAAATGCCCATGGACAAATATTGACTCTGATAGAATTTATATCAGGCAATAAAAATGACATTTGGCAGGCAACAACTTTTGCCTGTGGAGACGAGTACCGAGATATGCCACCGAAAGAAAGGGTTGGCCACCTGTCATCGAAAAAGTAAGACATAAAACTATGTATTTACTTTTTAGGTACGTTTATCTACTTTCTGAAAAATTTTTGTTTGAGAATAGGACAAATGTGGAATTTGCATCTTCATCACTAGTGCGAAAAAACAATTATGACGTCAGAGAAAGAGATACTGTCAAATCGACAAAGAGAGGATTAGCGGTCCGCGGAACCACGGCTGTTTCGCTGCATCGTGCAGGCAACCATATTTTATTTTTCCTGACACTGAACTTACACAGCACTGATGTGTGTAAATAGGCCTTAAATGATTTAGCAAAATGTTCGTAACGACTCAGTAGGAATTTTGCTTTCCTCACGGTTATGTTGATGTCATCAACTCTAGTAGACTTAACATTTTCAATAATACTCAACGCAAATTAAATTCGTCTTATGCCTCATTGCCTAAATTAGTCTCAATAGCACGATTATAGAACATTGGCATTGCCTACTATCGCGCTGTATTTTGTGAGGACAACAATCGCCGAAAACTTTCCAATGCTGGCAAGTTGTTCCATTTCAATACACTGGTCGAGTCGCAATTTTAGGCAATGCAATGCTATTTTCGGTATGACTCGACTCTCGTAAAATCAGTCGATATGACTCTTGTTTATTTCATGCAACAGAATTACGTGCCACTGGGAACACTCCCTTGTACTTGTGCATTCTTTTTTTATCGGCATGAATGTAGGGTATTATTTTGTGAGAGTGTGGACGCCTGACGCCTCACTAGTTTTCTTTTCATGATATTCATTCAACGCGTATAAAGGTACAGCGTTCAGTGCGAAGGAGAACAAAACAGCGTAAAGAAAAAAAAAATTTAATGGTATGGCATATTTTTTCTGCGCTCTGCCAATAACCGATTAACGCGTACGGGTGTTCGTTCATTTATGTTAGCTATATTCATACATAGTACATATAATGGCATTATGGGTATGAATTCAATTGGCGCGGAGCATACTACAGGGCACATATATGTAGATACTATAAAAGTGTATTTCAATTTAATTTAACGGCTAATAATGTGCCTTCACTACACACACATCTGAACCGCAACCCGCTAGCAATTTCACTTCAATTCAGTTTTAAGTGCACAAGTGAATCGGGCCGAAGTAAAGTAAATTGAAAAGTACGAAATTGCAACGAAATAAGCTAAAGGGCAACCATAAAATTGTTGACAAATTGAATTTAATGTCAATGCGACTGTACATATACAAGGTACAAGGGTTTTTAACCTAACGGGTTCTTTATTTTGGAAACAAATCGGAATATGCGTTTGCTGAATTCTCAGGGAAAAATGAATTGAAATAAATTTTACAATGCACGTCCTTTTTCCCTAGTTTAGTGGTTGCTGAGTTGTAGAAACACACAAATTTAGAATAAAAATATTTGCATGGTGGTTCTTGAAGAGGGCTTCCACCTGTTTAAAAATTCAAAATCAATTTAATTAACAAGTCAAATGAATTATTTGAATATTGGTGTTTAACATATTAAAAATTGTAGTCCACATTGACGATAGTAGGAGAATTCCCACACGAATCGCCTCATTACCTACAAAAAGAAATCATGATTTCAATATAATGATGTGCGCAACATTCGACTTTTCAGAAGAAATGGGCGTGGCAATTGTAGGACTAAAGTTAGCAAAACGCAGAATTTCTTGCGGATTTCGGCAGAATATCCCTTCGTTAACAACATTTGCTCCACAATTTTTTCAATCCCAATATATATTCTGTCAAAAAGCTTAATAAAATCTAAATTTTTTAATGCCTCGCCCATTTCTAGAAGATTCTTTTATTGCAAAATTTGTGAAACAAATTCTGTTAACGAAGGGATAATCTGCCGCTTCAGTAAATTACCGTTATATGGGAGGTGGGCGTGGCTATTGCCCGATTTCAATGATTGAAGGCTTGTACCGAGTTCGGTAAGAATTGGTGATGCGGCTACTAAGATAGAGTATTTCATCATAAGTGGCCAGGGCTTTGAAAAATGCCCACTCTTTGAAGCATGTTTTTTTATAGTGAATTAAGCAAGTATTACGATGGTGTCATTTTAAATCCCAAATTTACTGGTCTTCGCTATGCAAATCAACTTCAAAAAGTTCAACTGTTAAAAGCTAAGTCAGCTTTAGGACAATCATGACCATCTTATATATACATACATAGGTATGTTAAGCCCTCTTAACAAGCTTTTATTTAACTTCACTTGTATGTATGTATTAAGGATGTTAATTTTTTCGAATTTTGCGATACGCGGATTTTCGGGACATCGTTCATACAATCCCGGTATCCCGGGATTTAGATATTCATTATTTTCCAACAACGTAACATGAAAAAATTGCATCAATATAGTGTGAAAAGCTGCCCTACCATATAATAAATAAATGGGCTTAAATCTACTTTATTATTTAAGTTGTAAAATATTTCATTAGTAACAAAACAAAAGACAGCAATTAAATTTATACGCATTTATTATTTATTAATACGCAGTGTGTACATATCTGATTATGTGATAAAGTAACTTAAGGCATGTCGAAAAAAGCTCGATGCAAAAAAGTTTAAGTCAACATATGTATTGTGCGGCTGAAAGAAATGCATACTACTAGTGGCCGAAATAAAAGAAACGCCTTATTTCAACCAGTTTAGTCTATATTTCTTTTCTTTATTTAATACTTAATATTTTTTATAAAAGTCTACCTCATTTTATATATAATTAACTGCATTAAAATGCGCATTTCAAAATTTGTACAAAAATTATAAAGATGCAAAAAAATTTGCAACAATTTCTAACTTTTTACTCAGCATTTTTAGAAACATTTTTGGTACGCAGTTTTATAGCCCATTAAATTAAAGTAGGATAAAATGAAGTTTCATGCAGTTACAAAATACCGTTGATTTTTGGGAATTTTTTAAACGATCCTGGGCAATGTCGAGATACTTTGTATGGTAGAAAATGCGTGCCACCTCCAGCAAAAAAATTATAAAAAATTTATGTTACTTTTAGTCACTTCAAATTTGCCCTTTATCTTATACATGACTTTTATACGTATGACTTAAAAAATAAAAGTCGATGACTGTTTTATATTGATGACTTTTAAGAGTAAAAGTAACTGACTGATTTTTATTGATAAATTTTATAAATAAAAGTAAACATATAATATAAATTGGCATAAAAATTGCAAATAAAAATTTATTTTCAAATTTGTTTCTCGGTGAAAAGAGAAATCGATTGGTATGCCTCACATAGTTGTAGAACATTTCCTTCCTAGTAAATTTTTCAATGACAGATTTCATGATTAACTGTTATGTTCGGTCCCTGGTCTTATGAAAGTTTTGTTCTGAAGAGCTTGTTAGTTGAGGATGGAAGCTCAAGGACCTCGGATTTTCGTGCAGCGTGTCGAATAATATGCTATATATATTTTTTATTTTTTTTGTAAACCTGTTATATCTAAAAAGCTTCCTTAAAAAATAACTAGACTACCTGTCTTATGAAATTCATACTCTAGCTAGAAACGTCTTATTTCCTGAATTAAATTGTATAAGTTGTAATCCTTCAAAAACCTTGCGATCTTTCCAAATATATGAGGACATAAGTAAAAAGATAACAACCACTAGAAAAACAACTCAACGCAATTACAACACGCTACAAAATGTGTGAAGAAATATAAATTCTGAACGGACTCACAGGCAATACCTCACTAAACCTTTTGTGCAGAATGAAAGAAAATAGCCGACGGCAAAGCACGGCTACCACACCATACTCGTAGTAGTTCGTATATAAAGATAACCAACAACTGGCTAAATTTTTGCTGCAGCAGCCACCCTCTAAGAACAATACAATTGAAATGGAAATAGCGAGCTATTACTATGCACTTAGTTAGTGCAGGCAAAATGAATTGTGCAACATGTATTTTTTTTCCTAGTAAACTTGTAAAAGTATTATAATTGCCATCAACTAGCAACTACTTTCTGTACATATATTTTTAGGTGAATAGACGGAGTATGCGCAAATTATAAAATAATAATAATTTTTTGAAATGAAAGGCACATTGCGTATTGAAGCAGGACAGAATGGAATGACGACCGGGTGTAAGGGCTGGTTGACCACTGTGGTATATGACTACGGTGACCATTCATACCGGTTTCATCGGGACAGTACCGATTTAAAAAAGGTGTCCCGCTGAATATTTTTAAGAGTCGAGATATTTAAGTGTTTCGATTTACCACTTTTGTATCGATTTGTGGTCATCCCCTGCTGTGACAAAAATATAATTTTTCAGATAAACTAAAAATATTTCGCTAAAGGCATTGTATTTAAAATTAAGTAGAAACTAAACTGAAAGCTATTTATTTGATTTAGTATGATAAAT
This sequence comes from Rhagoletis zephyria, assembly GCF_001687245.7. Classification (NCBI taxonomy): domain Eukaryota; kingdom Metazoa; phylum Arthropoda; class Insecta; order Diptera; family Tephritidae; genus Rhagoletis; species Rhagoletis zephyria. Next base: position 15,522 of record NW_016163585.1, on the reverse strand, counting down.
GTACCGCCGATACGACGAGTAGATAACCAGGATGAGCTTTGGACTTGCTATATGGCCTTTTTTATTTTGTATTCTGCCAATCTGAAATAGTAACCAGAGATGTCAAAACTACTTGTGAAATAATATTTCAAATATCGTACATATGTATAAAGTATTTGAAATTCAAATATAAAATACTTTTATGAGTGTATTTCTGCCATGAAGAACAGAGGCTGGATTCTGTAACTGAGAGTTTTAGAGTGTACACTGAAAATGGTGTCCACTATTCATTTTGCGATGGAGGAAGGGTGAGAATTAGTTTTAACTGTCAAAATTGTGTACAATTATATTCTGAAAAACTACTGAAAAGTCCCTCCCCTTTGTGAGACAACATCAAGGCACACGCCACGAATCGGAGGAGAAGCTCGGCCAACGACTGACATATTGTGTAAGCACCAATCTATTTTTTTTTTTTTTTTTTTTTTTTTTTTTTTTTTTTTTTTTTTTTTTTTTTTTTTTTTTTTTTTTTTTTTTTTTTTTTTTTTTTTTTTTTTTTTT
>NW_016163585.1:12617-14826 GCF_001687245.7 Rhagoletis zephyria | reverse complement strand
ACAGAAGTTGTTGTTAAAAATTTTCGTCCACGAGGTGCAGAAATTGCTTAAAAGTTCAATTTTTCATAAAAAATTTATTGAAAAGCAAAAATAATATCTTTGTTACGCAAATAATTTCATTGTATAGTTTAATGCTTCTTAAATCTGCACACAAAAAATTTTTTCAGTCGGACACTTACTTTCAAAGAAAAATAAGAATTTCCAAAACACTGCAAAAATTTTCAATTGTTGATTAAAAAAAACTATTTGGAATTTCGTAACAAAAATTACACAGTGTATTGTTCGACTACAAATCTCGGCGCTGCCTGAATATCATTGAAAAATATTAATCTTGGCAAATTCGGGGCCCACTTGAGGAAGCTTTACCCATATACATGAAGAAAGAAATATATATGTGCATAAGGAATTTGTAAAAATCTGAAACGCCAATATTTAATCACTTTTAAATAACATGTCTTTTAAGTTAAGGAGTGCGCGTAAACTTGTTATTTGACTTCGTATGGTGATACGAGCGTATACGTTACATACGCAACTACGTCTTTGTCGAAAAATGTAACTCGTGTGATTTTGCTCATATGTATTAATAAAGATTAATCAATCAACTACGTTAAAATTTTGGAATATAATTTTCGAGGGATTTTTTTATGTCAGGGCCCCCCCTAAATTCAATCCTGGCGACGCCCATGCATATGCCTCTAAATCTTAAGAAATGTAAAGTAATGTGCTTCTCGCGAAGAGCTGTTCATCCCTCTTCTTATACAACAGGTAACCATAACCTGGAACAGGTATACAATTTTGTGGACCTTGGTATCACAATGGATCCTAAGCTTAATTTTGTGACAGTCAACAAGGCTAAAGTGTACTTGCATTTGTGAAACGATGGTCAAATGAATTTTGTGACCCTTATATCACTAAAACCCTGTTTACAACATTAGTTAGGCCAATTCTGGAATACGGTTCGGTGGTTTGGAATTCAAGGTATCAAATTTACTCACACAAGAAGAATCAATTCAAAAACAATTCCTACTTTTTGCTCTTCCTTCACTTGCCAGTCGCAGGCAAATGCTTGGTACAATTTTTATAGTTAAATTACTGACAGGCTCAATTTTCAGTCCGCTTCTTCTGCGTGAAGTTAGCCTTAATGCTTCCTCCCGGGTATCAAGACACTTTTTTCCCCTATTTCTGAAAGCTTGTAAGACTAATTTTGAATTGCACGACCCACTCCGTTGCTATGCCAGGATTTTAACTCTCATTCCAGCACGTTTGATATATCAGATCCACTTTTCAGTATTAAGAAAGCTGTACTCTCCTCTCTCAATAAATGTATTATTAAAATAAAGACATAAAATCAGCTGATGAATTTAGTTCTGTAGCTGAACAGTTTTAGATCTCTACACATAACAAACTCCTGCCTATCGTGAATCGGCGCAAAAATTGAAAATACTGGTTCCATGGTTCATGCTGACTGCGCCCCTCGTGCGGATGGGCGGGAATGGTGGGTAAAATCCGTTGGGATTATTATTATTATTATTATTTATTTTTATTTTTTGTTCGTAGGAGAGGGAAATGCTTTATGCACTGGCCGGGGGCGCTAGTTTCTATACTACCTTCCCCGAGTGTGGGACTCCCACCGAAGCGTGTTGGGCTACCCACTAAAACCCAAACTCCCACCGCCCGCGCAAGAATGTTATTATTATTATTATTATTATTATTATTATTATGGAGGAAGTGGAAAACTTTTGACTGCCATTCACCTAGGAGTGGCTAGAAGCGATTCTTGTACGTACGGTTCAAATCGCAGCTCACAACGTCCGGATATATATATCCACGTATCCTCTGGGTAGCAACCAAATACCCGTTTGGGAGCGAGCTAAAGTGAGAAGGCGTAAAATTTCGCGTGCGCTGGGATTGGGTCCCGCCACGTTAAAACCCCNACCAAATACCCGTTTTTGAGCGAGCTAAAGTGAGAAGGCGTAAAATTTCGCGTGCGCTGGGATTGGGTCCCGCCACGTTAAAACCCCCCTCGGATTAGAGCCCCTTTTTCTGATGACGACCACGGCAAACGTATAAAGGACTATGATTTAAGGGTATGCACCTGGAATATCCGGACCCTTAATGGGGAAGGTGCCTCTGCCCGGCTGGTTGATGTCCTCGGGAAGACAAAGGCTGACATCACCGCCATCCAAGAAATGCGATGGACGGGGCAAGG
>NW_016163585.1:12126-12595 GCF_001687245.7 Rhagoletis zephyria | reverse complement strand
CACGGCAAACGTATAAAGGACTATGATTTAAGGGTATGCACCTGGAATATCCTGACTCTTAATGGGGAAGGTGCCTCTGCCCGGCTGTTTGATGTCCTCGGGAGGACAAAGGCTGACATCACCGCCATCCAAGAAATGCGATGGACGGGGCAAGGTAAAGTAAGCGTGAAGCCTTGCGACGTCTACTACAGTTGCCACGTAAAGGAGCGCAAATTCGGTGTTGGATTCGTGGTAGGAGAGAGACTCCGTCGCCGAGTACTGGCGTTCACCCCGGTGGACGAACGTCTAGCCACAATCCGCATCAAAGCTTAATTCTTCAACATCTCCCTCATCTGCGCCCATGTCCCGACGGAAGAGAAGGATGGGGCGTCGAAGGATCTCTTCTATGAGCCTTTGGAACGTACATATGAGGGATCTTTGGTGCCACTGTCGGAAAATTCAGCCTCCACGACGAAACGTCCGATAACGG
>NW_016163585.1:11234-11995 GCF_001687245.7 Rhagoletis zephyria | reverse complement strand
ATGGTAATATGTAGTACTAGGTTCCAGCATAGGAACGTCCTGGCTGTCTCCAGATCGCAAAACAGGAAACGAAATCGATCATATTGTAATAGACGGAAGGCATTCTTCAAGCGTTTTAGATGTACGTACACTCCGAGGGCCAAACATCGACTCGGACCACTATCTTGTCGCAGCCAAGATACGCACCCGCCTCTGTGCAGCAAAAAATGTGCGCCCAACAATGCAAGGAAAGCTTAACGTCGAAAAGCTGCAATCACAACAGACGGCCAATTTATTCGCCACTCGACTCACACACCTGCTCTCTGAGAGCACTCTTCAACAATCCGACGTACGCGAGCAGTGGAACCACATTTCCCGATCATTAAGTACCGCCGCCGAAGAAGTAGTTGGATTTCGGCGAACGCAAAAGAACAACTGGTACGATGAGGAATGTCAAGAAGCCGCAGAGAAAAAAGATGCCGCCTACAGGGCCACGCTGTGATCAGGCGCAACGGGAGCCAGGTGGGACCGTTATTGGGAACTGAAGAAGGAAGCGAGACGTATTTGCCACAATAAGAAGAGAGAGTCCGAAATACGTGAGTGTAAAGAGCTTGAGATGCTGGCCGACAGGAAGAACGCCCGAAAATTCTACCAGAGGGTTAGGTGACTTACGGAAGGTTTCAAGACCGGGCGAACTCCTGTACGAACAACAATGGTGACCTAGTGACCGATGTCCAGAATATACTTAAATTGTGGAGGGAACACTTTTATAACCTACTGAA
>NW_016163585.1:10776-11072 GCF_001687245.7 Rhagoletis zephyria | reverse complement strand
GGCGACCTAGTGACCGATGTCCAGAATATACTTAAATTGTGGAGGGAACACTTTTACAACCTACTGAACGGCAGCAGCGCTGATAGTAGTGAAGAAGACAAAACCGAGTCCCCAGTCGATGATGATGGAGCAGCTGCCCCACCGCCTGACTATGACGAAGTACGAATAGCGATTACACGGCTGAAAAACAACAAAGCTGCTGGAGCTGACGGCCTGCCAGCCGAGCTATTCAAGTACGGCGGCGAGGAGCTGATGAGGTGCATGCATCAGCTCGTATGCAGAATATGGTCAGATGA
>NW_016163585.1:5424-10715 GCF_001687245.7 Rhagoletis zephyria | reverse complement strand
GGCCTGCCAGCCGAGCTATTCAAGTACGGCGGCGAGGAGCTGATGAGGTGCATGCATCAGCTCGTATCAGAATGTCCAGATTGTTAAAAAAAAGTGCGCAATTTCTGAAAAAAAAATCGCCAATTTTTTTAAATAAAATTCATGAAATCGATTTAACAAATCTTTTATTTTAAAAATGAGATCTTGTTATAAATATAAAAATAAAAATATTAAAAATAAAATAAAAACCTATAGTAAGGGTAGATCAGCTATTTCCACAATTTGTTGTTGCCATATATTGAGCTATTCAACCTTGATAACATACTGTTTGATATTGGAAACGTTTTGCAGCAGAACACTTTATTCGAACTATTGAAATAAGGCTTTCCAACCTCATCCTATTTCGAATCTTAGTTTTTGTCGAATTCATTAGAAAAAAAAGCAGAACACAAGCGAGATTTTCAAGCATATGAAGACGGCCGGTTAAGCAATTATCCAAAATTCTTCAGAGTCGGATGGAATGGTTCCATGGGAAATTACAAAGATTTAAATATTCAGTTTCCGTTGCTTTTTTTTCCTTCAAAGTCAAGTAGTGAATTGACAAGCCCCTGAAAATCGCCGTTTTGTGATTCACACACTTTTCTGGTGACAAATTTATTTGAAGGGAAAAAATCGCCATAAATCGTCAATGGCGATTTCCTAAATTTTTACGCGCAAATATCCAAAAAAAATCGCCAAATTGGCGCGAAATCGCCAAATCTGGACACTCTGGCTCGTATGCAGAATATGGTCAGATGAACGCATGCCCGACGACTGGAATTTAAGTGTGCTCTGCCCAATCCACAAGAAAGGCGACCCCGCCATACGCGCCAACTACCGCGGAATTAGCCTTCTAAGCATAGGTTACAAGGTCTTATCGAGCGTATTGTGCGAAAGACTGAAGCCCACCGTCAACGAGCTGATTGGACCTTATCAGTGTGGCTTTAGGCCTGGAAAATCCACCATAGATCAGGTATTCACAATACGCCAAATCTTGGAAAAGACCCGCGAGAATAGGATCGACACACACCATCTATTTGTCGATTTCAAAGCCGCTTTCGAAAGCACGAGGAGAAGTTGCCTTTATGCCGCGATGTCTGAATTTGGTATGCCCGCGAAACTAATACGGTGTAAAATGACGTTGAGCAATACCACCAGCTCCGTCAGAATAGGGAAGGACCTCTCCGAGCCGTTTGATACCAAACGAGGTTTCAGACAAGGGGACTCCCTTTCGTGTGATTTCTTTAATCTGATATTGGAGAAGATAATAAGAGCCGCAGAACTGAACCGCTCAGGCACAACACTTTACAAGAGCATACAACTGCTGGCGTATGCCGACGACATGGATGTTATCGGTAAAAACAAGTGATACGTCTGTTCTTCCTTCTCGGGATTGGATAGAGAAGCAAAGCGAATGTGTCTGCATCTCCTGTCATCACACAAACAGTCAGAGAATACGCGTCTTGACACCCACGTCACTGTTGACAGTTACAAGTTTGAAAAAGTAGACGACTTCGTTTATTTGGGAACCAGCATTAACACCAATAATAATGTCAGCCTTGAAATCCAACGGAGAATCACTCTTGCCAACAAGTGCTACTTTGGGCTGAGTAGGCAATTGAGAAGTAAAGTCCTCTCTCGTCGTACAAAGATCACACTCTATAAGTCACTCATCATGCCTGTGCTGGTGTATGGCGCGGAAGCATGGACAATGAAAGCATCTGATGAGGCGGCTCTTGGAGTTTTCGAGAGAAAGATTCTGCGAAAGATTTACGGACCTTTACGCGTTGGTGATGGCGAATATCGCAGACGATTTAACGATGAGCTGTATGAGCTTTACAACGATATAGACATAGTGCAGCGAATTATAATTCAACGGCTCCGCTGGCTTGGCCATGTCGTTCGAATGGACAGAAACGCTCCTGCTCTGAAAATATTTAACGCGGGCAGCAATGCTGGTAACAGAGGAAGAGGAAAGCCTCCTCTGCGTTAGAAAGACCAGATGGAGAAGGACTTGGCTTCACTTGGCATTTCCAATTGGCGTCAGTTAGCACAGAAGAGAAATGACTGGCGTGCTGTTTTGGACTCGGCCAAAATCGCTTAGGCGGTTACAGCGCCAAATGCCAATAAAGAAGAAGAAGATTATTATTATTATTATTATTATTGTTATTATTATTATTATTATTATTATTATTATTATTATTATCATTATTATTAAAATTATTATTATTATTGGTACTATTATGAATTTCATCAATTTACAAGTCTCTTAGCTACGGCTCTTTTGCATTTCAGGTGAGAGTAATGAAGGATTATATATGTATGTATTGCCAGATTGAGCATTGTGTAGGTCCGTTATTTGGTTCTCAGTTCGCTTAAAAAGCAATGAAGAAGTGAAGAGAGTAGAATGAGTAGAATGAGTAAATTTGCAACAAGCGGCGTCTTCAAACAAATTGGTGCTGGCCTCCTTTGATTTTTGGTAATCTGAAATTAGCAAGTGTAAAAAACCTCAATGACAGGGTTGTAAGGGACGATTTTATGATATGACGAGCAATGAAGAATATTTTAAAATACAAAATGCAAATACTGCTTAAAAAAGTATTCAAAACACAAATACAAAATACTCTTGCAAAAATATAAATAAATACATATTTTGTATTTGTATTTTTAAATTCTTTCATTTGGAATACATAACAAATCTGATTATAACAACTCACTTAAAACGGGTAAGGGTATGATAAAACAATCGCGTGGATTTGCCTAGAGGGTTATGATAATCCTTTTCACTGAAGTGAAAAATAGTTATGCGTTAAAATTTTTTGTCAGTTTTTATTCCCGGAACTTAGTGAAATCGTATAAAATTGCAATAATATCCTTTTAAAAACTCGTAAATATATCGCTAATTTTGTTTCTAGTAAAACCATTGCTGTGTCTTTTTGTCTTTATTTTAAAATGCAGCGATTTGTGCCCACAGAAATCTGGTCACCGTATATATAACAAAACTTTTGCTATAGCAAAGAATTACGCCATTTAAAAGCCGACGGGAAGTGCAGTAAGGCATTAGAAGTGCTTACAACAAAAAACAATTTGTGAAAACTGACCAAAGATACATAGATAATCAGTATATATTTAGTGGGATGATGAATTCAACTAGTAGTTTATGTTACCATTTACTACTTCTTCGTGTTTTTTTTTGTTGTAGTTTAGCAATCAGATGCACCAGTATTTACGTATTTTGTTTGTAATTAAAAAAGTTTAAATGCGCATCTCGTACTATTTCTTCACTTGAAAGCACAATAAATCATCTTTTTTTATATAAAATCGAAGCAACAGTTGGTTAAGTAAAACTATATAATTTAAACTAAAAACTTCAAAGCCAACGCGTTAAAATTGCAATAACTATAAAATAGCTGGCGCCTGGGAGCAAAGCGGCCAAGTTGTGGAATTACATTTTAAAATATGTTGGCGCACGTTCGCCTTGTTAGTTAATTGTAATGCAGCAGCTGTAACACCAGCGAGCAACAGTTAGCATACGATTACGATTACGTGCGAGGACATTTAAGCGACCCAGTATGCAGTCCAAGCGGAGGATTATGAAAACATACAAAAACGCATATTATTACTTATCATATGTACTATAGTCATTTATTTACGATGTATGTATGCATTTGTAGATATGTTAAAATATGAAAATGAGTTTTTTGTCTCCAATCAATTGCACACAATAACTGTTTCTGTGGTTTCACCCATACGCTTATTGAGAGCTTCATATTAATTACATACTTGCTTGACTGGACATTAATTACACATTTGTCGAATCTAAATAATACAAGTCCATTAAAACTTCCCAAACAATGCAGTTTATAGCATATCTAAGCCTATTACAAAATTACGAAATTAATTAATTCAAGTATAATACAGATTTGCAGATAAGATGATTAGAAAATTACTTTTGCTCAGTAAATTTTGCTGGTATTTAAATTGATTTTTGAATTGTTTGAAATATTTGAAATAATAAGTACAAATATAAATATATAAGCAGCAATGACGGCTTTGGTAATTAATTTGCAACCGTTCGTCTTTCATTAATGTTGACCATATACAAAGATATTAAAACTAATTTGGCCATTTCAGTTGAAGTAAGGGGCCATTCAAGTAATATGGTTTGAAGTAAATTGGCAAATTCAACGGAAATTTCACACGAAAATGGTGCAACGGAAATGGTGCAATGGGAATGGTGCAACGGAAATAATGCAACGGAAATGGTGCAACGGAAATGGTTGGGGCTGAAACAAGTGCTTCTCATGTGTATGCATATGGTATTAATTTAACAAAAATTTGCTAATAAAAGGTTGAAGAATAACACTTAGAAAAATACCAATACAAGAATGAAAGTAAAGGTGAGCACGTACATAAAGGCAAACTTAAAAATAAAAACAAAAACAAAGATGCGTAAAGATATAGGCAAAAATGAAGACCAAGGTAAATTTAAACACTTCACTTATATAAGGGCAAAGGCGAAAGAGAATATGTAGCTGAAGAAAATGATAAACATAAAAGATAAAGACAAAGAGGAGGATGAGGATACCGATAAAAGTAAAGATGAAGATAGGGAAAGAAAGATTAAAATAAAGGTGACTAAAGAGGAAAGGATATAGAGAGAGACACAGAGACTCAATCTGGGAAGTATTCTAGGGATTGTAGAGATTTTCGGGATTCTCGATACTTACCGATAAAATAATCGATATTTTTATCGGTTTTGTTATCGATATTTATCGATTTTATTAATGAAATTTACCGATTTTGTTATCGATAATTATCGATTCTTATCGATTTTGTCATCAAAATTTTTCGATTTTGTTATCGATATTTAACGGTTTTGTTATCGATATTTATCGATTTTGTTATCTTTTTGTTATATATTATCCAGTTTTGTTATCGATATTTATCGATTTTGCTACCGACATTTATCGATTTTGTTATCGATATTTTTCGATTTTGTTATCCACATTTATCAATTTTGTTATCGATATTTATCGATTTTGTTATCGATATTTGTCGATTTTGTTATCGATACTGTTCGATTTTGTTACCGTTATTTATCGATTTTGCTGTCGACATTTATCGATTTGTTTGATTATCGATTTTTATGTTGTACGCTATTTTTCGTTTTCATCGATTTTGTTCGATTTGCATCGTATATATTTTATCGGTTTTGTTATCGATATTGTTTATCTCGATTTTGTGTATCGATGTTTATCGATATTTATCGA
>NW_016163585.1:0-3524 GCF_001687245.7 Rhagoletis zephyria | reverse complement strand
TCAAAGCATACTGAGCATCTTTCTCTTTGACACCATGTCTGAAATCCCACGTGATCTGTCAAATACTAATGCATGAAAATCCTAACCTCAAAAAAATCACCCGTTATAAGGGCAAAGGCGAAGGAGAATATGTAGCTGAAGAAAATGATAAACATAAAAATAAAGACAAAGAGGAGGATGAGGATACCGATAAAAGTAAAGATGAAGATAGGGAAAGAAAGATTAAAATAAAGGTGACTAAAGAGGAAAGGATATAGAGAGAGACACAGAGACTCAATCTGGGAAGTATTTAGGGATTGTAGAGATTTTCGGGATTCTCGATACTTACCGATAAAATAATCGATATTTTTATCGGTTTTGTTATCGATATTTATCGATTTTGTTAATGAAATTTACCGATTTTGTTATCGATAATTATCGATTCTTATCGATTTTTCATCAAAATTTTTCGATTTTGTTATAGATATTTAACGGTTTTGTTATCGATATTTATCGATTTTGTTATCGATATTTATCCGTTTTGTTATCGATATTTATCGATTTTGCTACCGACATTTATCGATTTTGTTATCGATATTTTTCGATTTTGTTATCCACATTTATCAATTTTGTTATCGATATTTATCGATTTTGTTATCGATATTTGTCTATTTTGTTATCGATACTGTTCGATTTTGTTACCGTTATTTATCGATTTTGCTGTCGACATTTATCGATTTCGTTATTGATATTTATCGATTTTTTTATAGATTTTGTTATCGCTATTTTTATCGATTTTCCAATCGATTTTTATCGAATTTGTCATCGGGTTTGCTATCAATATTTTTATCGGTTTTGTTATCGATATTTTGTTAGATGATACTATCGATTTTGTTATCGATAGAGGGTAAAGATAAAAATTAATATAAAGGAAAACAGAACAAAATAAATGTAATTAGAACGAACAGGAGTAGAGATAGGGATCTGAGAGAAAATCGATAAAAAATATAACCTTAAGCAAAAGTAGATGAATGTATGTATGTACATATTTATGTATAATGGTTATGAGAAAAAAAGAGATACGTAACGTAAGTTTCACTTCTCCAGTGTGACCCATGTGCACTTACTTTTTTTATTTCGGTTTCTTTCTATATTGTTATTCACGACAAGAAATTATTTATCGTACATTGGATATTTCAAATTAGAAACTGCATAAAAAGCAAAAGCAATTCCGCGATTTGAAACAGTTTCGATAATATGATATAATACATTAAGGTAATTGGACCAAGTCATGGGGAATATAATGAATGTTAATCTCGGGATCCCGGACTTTTCGGGATATGTAATTTGCACTGATGGCAATAATAGAAACTCCTTTTCTTGACCAGTATTGGCTATATTTCCTTTTTTTATATAATAATTAATATTTTTTATAAACGTCTGGCTCATTGTACATATAACACCGCGCGATAGTAAATTTTAAACACAAATATCAATATATTCGCGAAACCATGGGCCAAATATAGTAAAATTGCGTTTTTAGTTTTTCACTCTGACCATAGTAATTCAAAAATGATTTAAAAAATTCAGAGAAATGTGCTTAGAGAAGAAGTATGGGTATAAAATTAATGAGGAAATCCTGTAGAATTTAAACATATTCAAGTTTCTAGTGCAGAAGGGCTGGTAAATATTGAAAACGTCATTTTAAAATTGTATCCTTGAAATTTCGCAATATTTGTTCAAATTTCGTTCTTCTAAGCAGTGTTGGCAAAATGTTAATCTGATTAACGATTAAAAATTAACGATTAAAATGTTAATCGCGATTAACGATTAAAATTAATTAATCGTAATCATCCGTACGATTAATGATTAAATTGTATTAATCGTTAATCATCGGTTGTGATTACGATTAATTAATTTTAATCATTAATCGTTAATCCAATTAAAAAAAATCTGATTGAGTGCTCTGGTTTGTCCGAATTTGAAACCAAACACGGGTTATAGTTTTTTTTTTGTGTTTCACGCTTATAAGAAACGCATAAAATAAAAAAAAAAAAGTATTATTATTATTAGTAATGCATAAATTGGGAATTTTTATAAACCATCGCACATGTGAAGAGGGATATTAAAACCTAGTTTGCTTAGCGTCTGTTAAAATAGATCTTAATGCAAATGCACACCAAATTGCTTAGATTTATGAGGAAAACCGACTTTGCCATACCCAATTAACTGGCCTTGTGTGCACAGTAAAATTCCAGCATAAATTAATTAATCACAAAACCGACTTAATCAAATTAAGGGTTAATGATTAAAAATTAATTTTTTTAATCGCGGTTACGATTAACTGTTTAATCAGATTAAAATTAATCATGATTAACAGTAATCGGATTGAATTTAATCGAGTTAACTAATTGATTAAAAAATCAATCGATTAGTGCCAACACAGCTTCTAAGTTTGTCAGCTTAAAAATTTCGTATTCGACCTGGTGAATCCAAAAAATTTTAAGTTTTCAAATTCTAAAGAAATTTCCTATTGCGTTTGTTACCCATGTTTTTATTCTACATTGCATTGAATTTTTAAAAAATTTTTGAAATTAATCATATCTTTGAAATTACCAAGTCCTTCAAAATAAATGCTGCGGCCAGAGAGAAAAAATAAAAATGCTACTTTAAATAAAAAAGTAGTTTTAAACCATGGTAAAATAATTACAGGTATTGTCTTCCTAGAGAGTTTTGCTTCATATCGAAATTCGGGCTCCCTTATTTTAATTTTGACGCAGTTCAATGTTGATTCTTTTACTTTTATTTGGCTTTGCTTTTTGTTTTCGCGCAATTTAATTTTTATAATTTTTCAAAACAAAGGAAAAACGTTTGAAATTAAGTGAGCCATACAAATTTCGAATTTGTATACAAGCAAATTTTTTTCTCCGGCTTTTGCAAATTGACTAAGTTGTCTGTAAGATGGTTTGTTAAAAAAAATACGTGAACATATATGGTATATGGGGTATGGAAGAAGGGATATTTCCTGCAGTATACGTTTTAGTGTGGGCAACAATGATATTTTTTAAATNGTATTAATCGTTAATCATCGGTTGTGATTACGATTAATTAATTTTAATCATTAATCGTTAATCCAATTAAAAAAAATCTGATTGAGTGCTCTGGTTTGTCCGAATTTGAAACCAAACACGGGTTATAGTTTTTTTTTNGTTTGTTAAAAAAAATACGTGAACATATATGGTATATGGGGTATGGAAGAAGGGATATTTCCTGCAGTATACGTTTTAGTGTGGGCAACAATGATATTTTTTAAATAAGGCAGATCGGAATATGCGCCCTCTTGGAAGACAATACCTGTAATTATTGTAGCATGGTTTCAAACCCACTTATTTATTATTTATTTCATGGTAGGAGAGCTTTTCAAACAATATAACGGGTGATTTTTTTGAGGTTAGGATTTTCATGCATTAGTATTTGACAGATCACGTGGGATTTCAGACATGGTGTCAAAGAGAAAGATGCTCAGTATGCTTTGACATTTCATC
>NW_016163584.1:27985-35778 GCF_001687245.7 Rhagoletis zephyria | reverse complement strand
AAACGCACACACTGAATGTACATAACATACATACTTACATATATATATATATACGGGTATTACCACGCAATTTTCACCGCCTGAGAAAAAATAGGACGCGCATTCGCGCAACTTAGCTGCGTAAAAAAATATACGAGTACTTACATGTGTATGTATGTATGTATGTAATCCTCAAGACGACCAATTAACCAACACACTGAGGCAGGTGTGGGTATTGCACTTGACCAACATTCCAATTTCCACTTGCAACTAAAGTGGGTCAAAAGGTCACAACTCAATTGAAAAGTTTAAATTTAAATTAAATTAATATTTTTATATTCAAAAGAGTGTTAAATTTTAAAATGTATGTCTACATTTCTATTGTACATTATATGGGACATTCCAACGTGATGGATGTGGCATTTTAACTCGATTTGTGGACACTTTAAGTAACTTTTTTTAACCATAAATTTAAGACATTTCAAAATGTTAGCTAATACGAATCTAATAACGCATTAAATTGAATTTTATAATTTACACTCAAAATTAACATTTTCCAAAAGTCTGACTCGGTGGAAAAACCACATGGTGAGATTATAATAAGGTGATTTGGAAAAAATCGGTCGTCTTGTTGGCAGTGTTTCCGCTCGTCCTTTTTATAAAAGCATTCTTTTGGGGTAAATAGTGTCTAAAATTCTCCATTTTAGTAATTTACTTTATTGTAATTTTTTAAGAATTTTGTATTTTCCGAACAATTTTCGCACTCAAAATAGAATAGAAAAGTACTTTATTGTTAATTTTCTACAGATTTTACTTTAGTTGTATTAACTAGTTTTTAAATTTTAATCCTTATTTACATTTGGCAGCAGTGTAGACTTTGTTAGAAAAGTTAATTTGGCCACTCGGAAGTGTCCAACGAAAGATTGCTAAGAAATTTTGAGTTTAAATGTTTAGAATGTTATTCAGGTGTTTTGCGAGGGTTCCCACATTTTTAAAAATTAAATTCAGTTGATTTAAATGAATTATTACGAAATGGGGATCAGTGAAACTGCATTTTTAAAAAAGCTTTAATTCTTAACTACATGTAGGTGGATAAATAATTAAAAATTAAAACTGTACTTGAATTAAGGGAAATAGTTAATTAGAATATGTATGGTAATACGAGTGTCAGGCGGGTTTGGTAAGGTTGTAGTTTAAAAATAGTTTCCACAGGGTTGCCACATGTTTGAAAAGTCGAACTTAATTAAAATATAAGCAATTTAAAGTGTCAAGCACAAAAGTTTTTAAACATCTTAAACTGAATTTTTTCGAGATGCCACCTGTTTTGGAACTAAATTAAATAACAGTTATTTAATAATTTAAATTAATTACTAAAATATTGGTATCAACCGAAATGTTCTTGAAAAGAATTTATTTCTAAGCTTAAGGCAGTAGAAGCTATGGGATTTACACCGAAGTTTTTCTTCTGGCAAGTCCATGAACTGTGTCAAACGATCAGCTGTCTTGCATATGTAGACAAAAAAAAGACGGCTTGAAAGCAAAGAACCGTATATTTGTTAAAAGAATGGAAGCGAACAAGTAAATATTTCAATATGTACGCAACTATTCGTAATTGTACAGATTTTAATAATTCTTTAGTGATCTTTCAGCTAAATCAGTATTTTTCCAATGACATTTAAACAAAGCGACTGCCGTTTTTGCCAGAAAAATTACTTTATTCTGGTTTGATATGAATATTTATTATACTTTGAATAAAAAGACGTTGTAACAATAGCCCCCCTCACGAATTTCTAAGTAAGGTTAAAAAAAACATATTTTGTTGTTATGGGGGGTAGGACATCCAATAAGCATTTCTTTGAACGCCAATAAGTTCGCACCATAAATATATTTTTATATTAACTACTGACTTAAAGTCCATGAATTATAATTTTTTTTGGAAGAGTTATTTTTCAGTGTCACCTTTAATACACAAGAAATTCCTTATCAACTTGAGGAACAACAATGTATTATATCAGATAAAAATTAATCGACAAAAATCGTTTTCTAAAGAATGGTTCTACCCGCTTAACTGATGTGATAGATTTAAACGCAATCTATGCAATTTAATTTTAGACCGGTGGTGTCGCCTTCGCTGGAATGACCCACATGTAGTTATTTCCATGAATGTGTTTATTTGTGCACATCTTAATTAGCAAGCAAACGTAGAAGAAATATGTGCTCGCCATTAAATTTTATGTGAAAGGCAAGCGATTCAGCTGAGTGTCGCTCAGTGACCTACCTAGTGCTTATAGATACTATAGAAGATGCGCGACCAAATATATATGTATATGTGGGTAATTGAATAATATGTTGTCTGTGCCACACGAATTGTAAGCAGTTGCAGCTGTACACCTTTTTATATTTAGAAAACAAATAACTAAATGCCAAATGGAAAAAGAAATATGTTTGTATGTGAAAAAAAGCAAAAGCGTATGAATATTTAAAGACGACTCGCACTATTTGCTTTGCTAGGCACTCACATAAGTACGAACGTGTCTGTGAGTAAGTCAATTATACACACACACACGCACACACATCTATACATTGGGTAAATGGAATTTCGTAGGTAAACACTTGACCTGTGCCACCGCAGAGTTCTTGTAGCAAGGCTAAGCATCCGCGAATTTTTGCGGTGCAACGCCTAAATGTAGGCCAACTAAAAGAAGATGAAAACTTAAACATTTTTTTTATAAGCAACACACATCAATGAGAACAACGATTAACGAAGCTATATAAAAAAATAAGCCTGCATAGAGAAAAAAAGTAAAATATATCTACTTGTATTTGTATGTGTGCAAACAATACACTTTGCTGCACCTTTGGGAGAGGTGAGCGTGCGCCTAAGAGCGCCAGCTACTAATGTACATAAGTAAACGTGAAAATTAGTTGACCAAATTGTATCTTCGCTCGCAACTGAACTCACCTTAATATACATACATACATAAGTGCTAGCATATTAAAGTACTAAATATGTATATATGTACTCAATAGGAGTGTTGAACCCGGGATTCCGAGGTCACAAAAATTCCGGCATACTTGGCAAATAATCCCGGGGTTTTCGGGATTTGTAACTTGCACTGATGGCAATAATAGAAACTCCTTTTCTTGACCAGTATTGGCTAAATTATTATTTTTTTTTAATGTACTTAATAATTAATATTTTTTTATAAATGTCTAGCTTATTATACGTATATGTAACAATGCGCGATAGTAAATTTCAAACACAAATATCAATATATTCGCAAAACCATGTGCCAAATATAGCAAAATTGAGTTTTTAGTTTTTCACTCTAACGTCAGTTATGGAAAAATAATTTAAAGAATTCAGAGAAATGTGCTTATAGAATGATATCAAATTAAAGAAGAAATCCTGTAGAATTTAAGCAGACTCAAGTTTTTGTGCAGAAGGACTGGTAAGTATTGAAAATGTCATTTTAAAATTTTATCCTTGAAATTTCCCAATATTTTTTTTTTGAAAAACTTATATGTTAAGGACTTATATAAACTCTATAACACGCTCCTTCTAACTTTGTCAGCTTAAAATATTAACTATTCGTCCTTCTGAATCCAAAAAACTTTTTATTGCTTTAAGTTCTAAAGAAATTTCCTCTTGCAGTTGGTACTCATATTTTTTATTCTACATTGCATTGACTTTTTTTACTAATTTTTGGAATTAATTATACATATATTTGAAATTACAAAGTCCTTTAAATCAAATAAAAAATTAGGTTTCAAACCCATTTATTTATTATTTATTTTATGGTAGGAGTGCTTCTCGAACAATATAGAAGCGATTTTTTTCGATACCATGATTTCGGGATTGTGATAACGACACATCGAAAATCCCGGGATCGGAAAAAGCTGAAAAATTAACATCCCTTATACTCATAAATGCTTGTTTATCTACTTCTGTGTCTGTTGTATGCTGCCTCGCGCCACACTCGGTGCGGTTGACTCTTAAGTCCAGTTGTGCAGCACAATTCGTACCTAAAATTAAAAAAAGTAAAAACAAAAAAAGCTACTTACAACTACTGTTGCATCGCTGTAGTAGGAATGTAAATGGGACAAGATTAGCAACAGCTGCTTGCAGACAAAAGCACCAGCAGATGCACTGGCATCAGCAATGACGACGATTCAAAAGTCGTTATGCCAATCATGTCTGCGGACATATGTACATACATATATGTATGTATGTATGTGCAACAAAAATGTAACGGCAATGAGCTACAATAAACAAGTGCAAGTGTTGCACGAAAAGCACACATGTTTATATGAAAGCATACCAACAAGCTTCTGCAAATTTAAATATTTATGTACATGTGAAATACTTATGTAGATCCCAGTCAGCAAAAGAAATAAGAAAGTTACTTTCTAGGTGTCATTTTCCTTGAAGTGATAAACAAGCCTATCGTGTTCGATTGTTATTTTTATTTTTTATTTAATTTTTTTTACTAGCTTTTTCCCGTGGCATTACATATATGGTTTAAGTATGCTATCCAAAGGTTGGTGAGCTCACAGGCTTATACTAAATATTGACCACTGAGCAGATGCGACACCTTATCCTTAGTGCGAATGGTTGTTTTACAAATTTAAAGAGAGAGCTTGCGGCATCCTTCGCTCCAACTGTAAACAAATGCTTAAATTTGATGGCGGCAAAAAATTTAAACGTGGCGACTTCCAATGGCAAATGGTGTGGAAATGACAAAGTGGATGCATAACCGTGCTGTATTTCTGGTGTCAAATTCTTTGCATCCACTTGAATCCCAGGGGGTTTCTCCATGCCTATCCCTACATGCCACCATTTGGAACCATTTCAATTATCCGGCGAATCCAAGTAGTCCTTCCAGTGGAGCCTTCCCTAAGGTATCCAGGCTCTCGAAGAAATGATCCCCAAGAAATTTGAGGCGTTTCCTTCGGAGTGCTGGATTCTCACAAAGGAAGTGCTGGACGGATTCTACCTTCTCCTCATCCCTACAGCTTCTACAGAAATCTTTATGTGGTGCTTCGAACCCAGTGGATATGTGGCCAATGGTCTAGTGTGCCGTTAGTATTTCTTTGAGAAACTAAACATTTGGCTTTGACAGCCTTAATAAACTCCTTTTTCTTCGTCCGTCGAAGCGTGGCCTGAGCGTGCGCAGTACCATGCAGGTGCGTAGATTTACCCACCTACTGTCGGTGGCTGTCTTGGTCACTCACTCGACCTCCGAAAACAGAAATCACAGATCCTTTTCTAGCACATTCGTCCGCCTCCTCATTTCCTGGGACACCGTTGTGCCCCGGGACCCAGGAAAGGTTGATTATGTGTTGCTGCAGAGCTTGTAGGGATCTTCGGCGTTCCTTAGCACATATCGAGTTGGTCGTGTCCGACCCTTAGGCTTTGATAGCTGCTTGAGTGTCAACGACAAAGGCAAGTTTAGATGGAGCTAAGTCAATCATAATTTCATTTATTATTTAAAATAATTTTTTATTTACTTTTCTTTTGATTAAATTTATTTTTTTTTCTTTTCTTAATTAAAATTTTCTATCCTTTAATACTTTTTATTGTTTTAAAAAGTAAAAGATATACTTTTTTTAAATTTAATTTAATTGTAGAAAAAATTTGTTGCTAAAAGGAAAACAGCTCAACGCTAATACCTCCTCATTAGCAGATCTTTCAATTACTATGTATTTCCAAGGGCAGAAAAGAGCTTTTAATATGGTGGCCAGAATTGACAATTGTATTACGTAAGACTTATAACAACGGATATAGAGTGCAATTCCAGATTCATACAAAGAGATTTGTAGGTCCCAGTCTACGCTAGGTTACGTAGGGGTAGGCATTTCCTCGTGATATGACATCTACTTATGTACATCGCAGATGACAGTGCACTTTTCTTAATCGATTTCCCGCCGGCTGCAGAAATTCTCTCAGACGTCCTTGTAGGCAGGTTAAGAAACATTTTTCTTTGCAGAATTAAATAGGTTAATGATTTCGGTGCTAGGAGAGGCTGGTCCACCAATGTGTATAATCCCATGAGATTACATGTCTGCGAACATCAGAGCCATTCGAAGAACATCTCGTGAAACTTCCAACGAAAGGGTTTCTATTGAAAAAGCTCTGCCTGAAGACGTTGTGAATTGAAAGCATTCTTCAAATTGCCGACTGGGTTGACGCACAAGCGCTCTCAATGCTAACTGTTATTGTTAATATTCATGTGTACCAGGTTGTTTCGATTGTTGTTGTTACTGTAATTGCTCTTAGAGTTAACGTCATTCGTGTTTTTGTTGTTGGCTGAGGCTGTTGTCCTTCAGCATTTCAGAAATTATCTATTCAACTGTCTATGTGTGTTAGTTACGCTTTGTTCACATCCATTGTTACTGTTATGTTCTGTTTGTCTATGTTACACTTACAGCAGTACGGATATTGCTGTTGTTGCTGCTGTTGCTGATAATCTCTTTCTTGCTACTATTACTGTGTACTTCGTTTGTTTACACTGGTAAGCAGTCAGGGTGTTAATGCTAATAATAAGCCTTTCACTCTCTCAAATTGTTTTTGTAACTTAAGTGACAGACATACGTAAAGAATTTTGAGCAAGAAAATGAAGCCTTTAATGTAAGCTGATATTAAAAAAAAATATTTTTGGGCATATCCATATTCAGTTTTGTTTAATATAACGAAGTACAAAATAGCCTATAGTTTAAATACACCTCACTTTTCCCCATATGTATTTCTCATAGTTGCATCGGACATTCCCAATTATTCGTCTTCTTCATAGTCCCTTCCATTGCAACTAACGTATACTGGAAATGCTCAAGTTCTTCTCTACCCAAAGCCGGATTCCAACATTCGCTATCGCTAATTTTTAACGCAAAAAATCTTCAAAGTAATAGCTAGGGATAAATCGATACCATCAAGGTATTACTAAAATCAGTATTTGTAAATACTTGTATCAAACAAGGTATCGATACCTACTCAGTATCGGAAAGGTATCGAGTACTTGTACATAGGAATACTATTTGGCATATTTTCAAACTTATCGTGTTTTTTTCACAAAAAAATGCATTTTCACAAGATAATTTTTTCTTATATTTTTTCACGCAAAAATTTAAGACAACAATTATTTTTGTATAGGATTTGATTTCGAAAACATTAGAATACATATTTATAAGATTAATAGAGAATTTTTTTTTTATATAAAATAAGTTGAAGGGAAGAACTCTTTTTTTGTTATATTTCCCAAAAACATCAACTTTTTCAAGTGTTTTCCTGGAAGGCGGTTTCGAGATTTTGATATAGTTGTACCTGTTTTTGAGAAAAACCAGGGACAGATGACCCAACAACCGTTATGTACAGACAGGCTTCCTTAGACTATGTTCAAACAGGCTCCTAATTGGCAAGTAAGAACCTTTTCACCAATTTAAGCCTTAATTGTTACCCAATTTATCATACAAAAATTAAAATTATTAATTGCCAATTAATTATTAATTGGCAATTAATTTGTGTCAGATTCTCTATGCAGCTCTGCTAGGTATATTTAATTTAAATAGGTCAATTTTTCAACATATATCGTATATATAAATTTAAAAATCACCGCAATTTAAAATTTTTAGAGTTTTGATAATTTTTAATTTGTTGATATTTCCCCTTTTTAATAACTTGAGTGGAATTCCAAAATTTTCTAAACTTTCAAAACTTTTTGAATTTGAGAAATTTTAGTAAATCCCAATAACTCAATATAATGATGAATACTAGATTTCTAGAAATTTTTTATTTTTAAAAAATTTTGAGAATTGTA
>NW_016163584.1:14223-27173 GCF_001687245.7 Rhagoletis zephyria | reverse complement strand
GACGCTCCAGCTCTGAAAGTATTCAACTCGGAACCCGCTGGTGGTAGCAGAGGAAGAGGGAGGCCCCCACTGCGATGGAAAGATCAGGTGGAGAAGGACTTGGCTTCACTTGGCGTTTCCAATTGGCGTCAGTTGGCACAGAGGAGAAACTACTGGCGTGCTTTGCTGAACTCGGCCAAAATCGCTTAGGCGGTTACAGCGCCAAAAAAAGAAAAAAAAGAAAGATACAGTCGACCTTAGGAAGTAAGTTATTGGTGGAAAAGTAGGCTATACAAATGTATCAGTCCTCTGGTAAATAGAGAGCTGCATGGAATTCGTCAGCTGATATTATGGCACGTAAATATTTGGCGTCGGTTCGTTCGTACTACTGGGAGGACTTAATTGTCCACCACTTCTATGAAGTAATACCTATTCGGTGATTCGGTAAGAGAGACTCGTGGTGTCAGTTGGTTCAACGGATCAAATTAAACGACACTGCGGCAGCTGCGACATACTTACGTTATATAATGTATTATATATAATGTATATAATGTAAAAGTCATTCGACTATAGACACGTCACATTTGTTCCCACAAAGTGGTGGCTTGTAAAAACAAGCGAGTTTGCTAAATTATACTTTAGTTATTATAGTAGAACAACTGAGGGTAAGTAAGAGCCCTTGCGAATAATTTAGAGCCATCGGAGCATAATGACATGAAATTAGGTTACACGGTCAAGATTTTGTACTCATCCCATCGCACCCAATAAGCGATACTTGTGTGGAATAATTTTTCTGTAGTCTGAGCTTTTAAAGTTTCAAGAGTGCCTCGTACTAGATCAGATAAGAATTGAGGGATTCTTTTCTACTAGCGTAAACTCAAGATAATAACTGTAAGCACCTGACCTCACAGCCTTAATTTTGCAATTGTGTCTGCAGTGTATTTAGCAGGAAGTTCTGCTGCCAAAGAGGATATGAATTAACTCTATAAGAAGATGATCCAACCCCACGTGAATTAGTGTGCACCCAGCTGGAGTTTGAAGGCATCATTTGCGTGAGGAACAGATATTGTAAGAGTCACTTAACGGGATAGTGCGTTACTTTATAGTGAATAGCAGTCCTGCCTTTCCAGTGGCATGCGGACAGCTATAGAACTTACTTATATAAGTTTCCTGGTGGATGGATGTATCCTGGGAAGGGGTTTTCTCCCTGTCTCATTCATCACTCGTGCTGAAAAGCTATTTTTAGAGAAAGCACTTGCATATCATTTAGCTTGCGTCGCTCCAACAATTTCAATCGAGGAGTGAGCCATTCAATAGATCCGAGTTGGAGTCCTCATGCAGCGGATTTTTTCCTAATTAAATTTTTTTTCTTTTGTAATCGAATTTTTTTTTTGATATTTAGCGTTGAAACGTTTTAGAAAGGAAAATCTAGTATTTTTAATTTGATTAAATTTTAGAAATGGGTTTAAGTATTTATTTTCTTTCTTAATTCAAGTTTTTTCTTTTTTAATTTAGTTCTCTTTTAATGCGCAAATTTATTTTGAAAAGAAGAATATTTTTCGTTTTAAATTCATTTAATTTTTAGGAACTTATTTAAGCTTTTTGCGTTTCAAATAAATTTTTTTTTTTTAATTTTTTTTTCTTTCAGTTTCTAGATTTTATTTAAAAAAATATAAATATTTTTTAATTTCTTTTAATTTTTAGTAACACTGCTTTTCCTCAAACTTAGTTTGCTTTTCTGTTGTTAATTTCATTTACTTTTCATTTTTAGATTTCCAAATATATAAACATATCTAGTTTTTTTGTTATTTTGTTGTTTAAATTTCCGACTTTGTTTTAAAAATAAAATTTTTTTTTTAACTTTTATAATTTTTTTCTCTTTAATTTAATTTTCTTCTTTTCCTAATTTAATTTTTAGATTTTATTGTTTTAAGAAGTAAATGAAAAATTATTTTAATTTCATTTATTATTTATTTAAAATATTTTTTATTTGTTTTTCTTTACATTAAATTTGTATTTTTTTCTTAATTAAAATTGTCTACCCTTTAATACTTTTTATTGTTTAAAAAAATATATATATACAGCTTAACGCTAATACCTCCTCATTAGCAGATCTTTCAATAAGTATGCATTTTCAAGGGCAGAAAAGAGCTTTTAATATGGTGGCCAGAATTGACAATTGTATTACGTAAGACTTATAACAACGGATATAGAGTACAAAGAGATTTGTAGGTCCCAGTCTACGCTAAGTTACGTAGGGGTAGGCATTTCCTCGTGATATGACATCTACTTATTTATGTACATCGCAGATGACAGTGCACTTTTCTTAATCGATTTCCCGCCGGTTGCAGAAATTCTCTCGGACGTCCTTGTAGGCAGGTTAAGAAACATTTTTCTTTGCAGAATTAAATAGGTTAATGCTTTCGTCGCTAGGAGAGGCTGGTCCACCAATGTGTATAATCCCATGAAATTACATGTCTGCGAACATCAGAGCCATTCGAAGAACATCTCGTGAAACTTCCAACGAAAGGGTTTCTATTGAAAAAGCTCTGCCTGAAGACGTTGTGAATTGAAAGCATTCTTCAAATTGCCGACTGGGTTGACGCACAAGCGCTCTCAATGCTAACTGTTATTGTTATTATTCATGTGTACCAGGTTATTTAGATTGTTGTTGTTACGTCATTCGTGTTTTTGTTGTTGGCTGAGGCTGTTGTCCTTCAGCATTTCAGAAATTATCTATTCAACTGTCTATGTGTGTTAGTTCCGCTTTGTTCACATCCATTGTTACTGTTATGTTCTGTTTGTTTATGTTACACTGAAAGCAGTACGGATATTTATTGTTGTTGCTGCTGTTGCTGATAATCTCATTCTTGCTACTATTACTGTGTACTTCATTTGTTTACACTGGTAAGCAGTCAGGGTGTTAATGCCAATAATAAGCCTTTCACTCTCACAAATTGTTTTTGTAACTTAAGTGGCATACATACGTAAAGAATTTTGAGCAAGAAAATGAAGCCTTTAATGTAAGCTGATATTAAAAAAAATATTTTTGGGCATATCCATATTCCGTTTTGTCTAATAAAACGAAGTACAAAATGGGCCAAATGCCACGTGGGTCGTATATGTATATAGTTTAAATACACCTCACTTTTCCCAATACGTATTTCTCATAGTTGCATCGGACTTTGACAAATAAAGATTAAAATTATGCTAAGAGTCATTCCCAATTATTCGTCTTCTTCTTAGTCCCTTCCGTTGCAACTAACGTATACCGGAAATGCTCAAGTTCTTCTCTACCCACAGCCGGATTCCAACATTCGCTATCGCTAATTTTTAACGCAAAAAATCTAATTAATTTTTCAACATATATCGTGTATGTAAATTTAAAAATCACCGCAATTTAAAATTTTTAGAGTTTTGATAATTATTAATTTCTTGATATTTCCCCTTTTTAATAACTTGAGTGGAATTCCAAAATTTTCTAAACTTTCAAAACTTTTTGAATTTGAGAAATTTTAGTAAATCCCAATAACTCAATATAATGATGAATACTAGATTTCTAGAAATTTTTTATTTTTAAAAAATTTTGAGAATTGTAAGAATTCTAACAATTTTTTTTTAAGTAAAAGTGTCGAATATACAATATTGATCAAACGAAATTAAAAGTTTTCGTATGTTGAAAACATTTTTATATTTCGGCGTTCTTGAAAATTTAAAAAATTTTCGTAATTCTTGACGATTCAAAAAAATTTTGGACGCTGATGTTTTCAAAATTTTCAAAAAATTTTAAATTCTCAAACTTTGTTGTATTTATCAATAAAAAATTTTGAAAAAGTTCTTACTTATAATTTGGTTCTTGCATATGTGTGTTCCTTGTTTAATAGTTTCGCTAAAATTTCGATGTATGTAAATATAACCACTCACAAAACTTGCTGACTCGATCTGCTCTCTGTTACATGATAATTTCTCTTATTTTTTTTTTTAAGAACTACCCTTAAAGTTTTTCCATATTTGTTTAAACTATTTATTAAATAAAATAAATACTCGACGTGTCTTATCAACGCATCTTTACTAACATGTCTCTTAATTACAGAGAGGTAATTGAATTTGTCCATCTCCATTATCATCTAAGAACTTTACTATTACTTTGATGTGCAATATACATACATATGTACAATTTCTTATGCAACATATTTTCTAATGTCGATTTCGTGGCTAAATATAGTAGTTTTCTTTTCATCAAAAAATGTAATCCAAAAGTATATTCTAATCTTCGTAAGAGCCGTTCAGTATTGCTTTAAAGGAAAAAGGTTGGAAGGCGTAACCAACGCCATCGTAAAATTTGCTCATGAATTCGACCCTGCAAAAGACAGAAGCAGTTATTAAAAAAAATATATATATGTATGTATTTACAAATGGTGAAAATTATTCGAAATAAAATACAAAATATAATAATTTTGAATCCAGTATACGTTAATTACAAAATGTCTTTTGAGTCGCCATACTCAGCCGTTTACAGGAATAGCAGGTTTAAAATGTAATCCAGGAGCGGTTTTGAACTTTTTTAATTCGAAGAAATCTGTTTCTGATAATTGTGGAACGAAAAATCGTACTGCTACCCTGTCGGAAAGACCAATAACGAAAATGAGATTCTGTTTCCACTTACTATACCGTCCTCTCGTTTGTTTGGCGACAAAGAAGTTAACCCTCTAATGAGGGTTTTTAAAATAGCGAACATAGATTTTGCAAATTAACCTCCTTTGGTTTTTTACACCAAAGTGAGTGCTACAAATTTTATTATTTTTCGTTAACTTTTTACAAAATTATACAGGTTTACAAAAAAAAACAAAAAAGTTTCTGCTTATGGAACCAAACTTCTATATCTCCATGTTATTTGACGCGCTGAATGGGAGCCCAAGGTCTGTTAACTTCCGTCACTTCGGGAGCTATGACTTTTACGTTGTGTGAATCACGAGTATTCATACAGATAACTACTAATAGCCCCTCATAAGAAGATAATTGTAATTTTAGTTTTTTGCCTTGTATATTTATTTTGGAAGTGAAACATAGACAGAAGAAGGCAGGCGATGGTGGTCAGATCAATATTATATTTGAGATTAATATTAAGACTAAGGGCCGTTTTCACCATCTCTGGTTAAGACTTATCCCCAGTTAAACATCCTTGCCGACGTTATCAACACAGTATTTTATACATGGAGTCAATTACGTCGGTTAAGATGTTTAACTGGGGATTAGTGTTAACCATAGATGGCGAAAACGGCCCTAAGACTTACATAGAGATAAAGATTTCGATAGAAAATATTAATATTGAAATTAAGTTTAAGATTCACGTTAAGGTTAAGGTTAAGGTTAAGGTTAAGGTTAAGGTTAAGGTTAAGGTTAAGGTTAAGGTTAAGGTTAAGGTTAAGGTTAAGGTTAAGGTTAAGGTTAAGGTTAAGGTTAAGGTTAAGGTTAAGGTTAAGGTTAAGGTTAAGGTTAAGGTTAAGGTTAAGGTTAAGGTTAAGGTTAAGGTTAAGGTTAAGGTTAAGGTTAAGGTTAAGGTTAAGGTTAAGGTTAAGGTTAAGATTAAGGTTTAGGTAAAAAAAAAAAATTAAGTTAAGTTGCGGCTAAGGTTAAGGCTAAGATAAGGGTTAAAGTTAAAGTAAAAGTTGCAGTTAAGTTTAGCGGAATTATGGTTAAGGTTAAGATTTAGATTAAGATTGGAATTATGATTAAGATAATTGTTCATTATTATGCGGAAAAATACGTGTGTAATACAGTGAACTATGCGGGTAATAGCAAGAAATTTCACTTCCGTGCCGACGTACTTTCATCAAACGATCTTCTTGAATACTTAAATACAAATAGCTAATTCAATTACTTACCAGTGTAAACGCAGAGTATGCAAAAATGCCGATAATCCTTCGATAATAACGAGTATGCTGATCGTAAAAAATTGCCATGGTGTGAAGAGAATTCCCAACATAATTCCACCGAATGGCATTGGAAAACTGATAGGCACATGAATCAACATTTTCCACAGAACATCTGATAATTCTAAAAAAACGGAATTTTCAAGTATTTGTTTAACAAGTTGGAGCGAATATATGTATGTACTTACGCGCATGCGCCAACGACAGAGCCCACAAGCGAAGATACGAGGCCGTATGAGATATAGTACTCAATACATATTCGATAGTGTGTATGGCCTGTTTGATGTAGATTTCACTTATAGGTTCGTCCTCATCACGCTCATGGTGGTCGTGTGTTGACGCCGTTGGTTTAGCTGGCGCACTCGCAACTGCGTTGTTGTGATCTTCAAATGCTTCATTTGTGATCCCATTTGTGGCCACTGTCAGCTAAGTACGTAATAGAAAAATACCAATTATTATTTGAACTCTTAAACATTTATGAGCCGTATTTACTTACCACTCTCTGTTTACGCTTGCGTGCCTCCAGCAGCGGGTTACCCAACAGCATCCATGGGATGCACATAACTGCCAACACCACAATTATTATTTGCACGATTTTTTGGTATTCGAACATATATTCCTTGCAACCCTCCTTGGGTTCAGTGTTGCCAAATAACAGCATATTGATGAATAAAATGAGTATAGATGGTGCACAGCCAGGCGTAAGAACCTGCTCTGTTGCCCTGCCGGAATACTTCACCCATTTGAGGAACATTAAGAACACCAAATAGCCGAAGAGGAACATCAAAAAGAGCAGTTGTGGCAAAAAATCTAAGAAAATGCGCGCATATTGCTTGAAATGCACAAAATTAACGAGCGACAATATAAGGCCGAACGCCATGTGTAAGAGGCCGAATATGATGGACAGCTTCATTTTGTAGGCATTCAAGAAGATGATCTTATTTTCAGCCACTGACCAAAGCGGATCGATGCCATAGGCATAAACCGCATTCAAGCTATTCAAAGGGTCCAACATTATCAATTCACCGCCATTGAAAGTTCCATTAGGTACAGGTATGCTATCTGCATGCCATGCTGATCCAAAAATATTAAACGATTTGGAGAAGATATCATTGTACACGAAACCAGTGTACATGGCAAATAGGCCCATAAGTAGTATAATATAGCGGCCCACAAAGAATATATTAAATATTTCACCCTTGATTTGGCTCAGTTTCTCTTCCTTCCACACCATGTAGAGACCAATAAGTAATAGAATGAAACCATGTCCCAAATCGCCGAACATCACCGCAAACAAGAAAGGAAAAGTAATGCAACCGTAGAGCGCCGGATTAACTTCGTGATAAGTGCAGAGACCATAAGCATCGATTAAATTCTGGTAGGCACGTGTAAACTTATTTGTTTTATAAAAGGTCGGCGGCTGTTCGTTTGTCTCGATCACATTCAGGAAGGAACTAACTGTGCTGTTCACTTTGGTCGAACCTCTAGCGAGCGCATTGCGCACTACGGGCAGGTCACGCGTCGGTACCCAGCCCTCACCGATCAGCCAATTGCTGCTCACGTCCATATTAAAGAAGTTAAGCGTATGATAGATCGCTTTCATCTTGGTAACCATCACCGACCAATAAGGTAAATTTTTCGCCGCCGCGACCAATATGCGATTGCGATGATCTTCGCTCTGATTAAGTACCAGCTGCAAATCTTCAATACGTATGCGTACATCGCTTAGCATTTCTTGACGTTCAGTAGCTGAGCTCGGACAGGGATATAGTGAGACGTGATAACCGGCGCACACTTTCTTGATGCGTTGCTTTAGTTCATCGCCCTGAAAGAAGGCGACAAAGATGGCTTTCGGGACCTGATTGCCCGTATTCAAATCGGGCGACGTGTCATCGACATCACTACGCTTGATGAATACGTTGCCGCGTGAAATACGCCACAACATGCGTTCCAATGAGAAGAAGCGTTCCAAGTTAATGACGCCAGCCACAAAGCCCAGTTGGCCGCGTTGTTGTTGGCCGGGCAAGGGTGGCGCATACTCGACAGCGTCTGAGAAACGATGTGAAGTCATCTTGATGACTTCCGTGTCGGCGAAGAAATCATTCGCTTTCTCAAGCATTAGTCTCAGTTCGAGCAGGCCGTGGTAATTGGCTTTCAGATTGACAGCGTTGCCGGCGAGCTCACGTATTTCCATTTCGACCACTTCCAGTTGCGCTTCCAAGTCAATGATTTCCCGCGGATATGGTGGTGGTGGTTCGTGTAGCACCTCAGTTATATTGATGTCATCTTTGCGTAGCTCATTTTCGATGTATCGTATTTTACGCTCCAGTTCGTCGCAGCGTCTGACCTCTGAAACGAATTTGCGCTGGAAAGCACTGACTTGAGCATTCAGCTGGAAATGAAATGAAACGAAAAATGATTTTGCAAAATAATTTATTATTTACCCATAATACATTAGGGTGCATCACTCTCCATACAAAAAAAAAAAATCGGACCGGTTTTCCATCGGAAATCTTATAATTTATTATATTTTAACCCTTTCAGTGCAATTGTTCAATATATTGGACAAAGTTTTTTTTTAACTAAAGCTCTTTTTTTTCTTAAATAAGAGCTTTTGTTTTTAAAACAGTGGTTTTGAGAAAAAGTATATTATTCTCATTTACCGCATTTCTCAGTTTTGAAATATATTTCGCAAAAGAAAAAAAGAAAAACTATTGATATAACTTTCCTGTTTACAAATCTAGAGTACCACTGTCCAATATAATGGACGCTGAATAATGGTAAAACTAACAGTTTTATAAAATTTTTGATTGTATTTTTGAAATCAATGACCCAAAATTAGCCGATACACAAATTTTTACATCTTTAGTTTCAGAGGCTGATTTTTTGTACTGAGGGTTAAGACTTCTGCCGAAATATTTCGTAAAAATATTAAGGTTTAAGCTGGACCCGAGTTTTTTTTTTATAAACATGTTTAGTTTTTAAAAAATAAGTTTTCCAAAAACCTCCTCAGATGATAGAAAAGCTTAAGCTTAAAAGGTCTGCATTGGAGTGTTTGACTCGGTTCTTATAAGCTGGTTTCCACCGTTTTTTTGAAATCAGCATTTTTCGAATATCGAATCGAATCGGATTTTTTAACGAACAAACCATTTTTTTATTTCTTGATTTCTCAATAAAAGTTTTGAGTATTTCGAAGTTTTCGAGTTCCAGTTTTTTCTCCAATTCATGTAACCCTTCTTAATGTTTTGACACGAATAGAAAGATCTACACTTTTGCTCCATCTCCGAAAAAGCTTTTTTATGGCAGAAGAGAAATTTGTTTAACCTTTGATCTAAAAAAAAATTTTTTTTATTTTGTTTTGCTCTTTTCTTAATTAAAGCTCTGCTCTTAATAATTTTCATATAATAAGTTTCATTGAATTTGAAATTTTTCGAATAACTCGAAACGCGAACTTGGGGAAAAAGGCGAATAATCGAGCATCCTATTTTGCACACATTTTTTTTTTTAATTTTATCAGCAGAATCAAAATAATACGATTTTTGTTGATATTTTCGAAAGGGTGCAGCTCAATTAAATGGTAATATTTTGAAGAAATATTTCGGCGGAAATCTTAAAATATACCTAATAAAAATGTCACTTTTTTGTGATGCACTCTAATGTACATACATGCATATGTCGTAAAGTAGTAAAACAATGCTGCAATGCCGGTGAGCGGGTTGAGTGAACCGTAAACATTTTAGGTACTTCATATATTTTTTTCATTTTTTTTTTTGGGATGCTAAACCTTGGGATGTCAACAATTTTTGCGCTTACTGCATATACATACATTGTATTGTTGTTGTTGTTGTTGCTGTTTTATTTTGACAAACACCTTCATATGTATGCACTTACATCACGAAATTGCACACAACCGCTTTCGCCCAGTTCGGCCAACGATGAATACGCCGCTTCCGGTTGTATAAACATTTGGCACAAGGCCATCGATTCACTGCGGAACATATCACCCATGCTGACGTTTCTTTCACAATTGAATGGTTGGTTATCAAGATTGCCGAACAACACTAGTGTGCACTATTACACGACACTTTTCGTACGTGTGTGTGTGTGTTTGTATAAGCAGTTGATTTCGTGATATGTTTATTTGTGGCTAAAAAGAAAAATGTAAACTAAATTGTTACCTCGATTTATTTTTATAAGAGTTTAGCGAGTACATTGGTGGCAAAGTTAAAATACGAAAGCAATAATTTCTTAACACACACACTCAAAAGTATGTACATATCTGAATATAAACGGCCGCCCCGCAGGCATTATCGGCAAGCAAATCTATCGATAAATCGCGCTACAGTGCTCAACAAGAAAGCGATTAAGTGTTTTTATATTGTTTATATGTGATATCTTGTGTCATTACTTGACACACAATGACTTTATGGCTTAAGTGAGTGTTATTTATTAAGTTGCTACTTTATGTTCGCCGCTGTTAGATAATGAACAATCAAGTATATTTTGTCACTTCAAATTTGTTTGTGTTGTTGCCCAACTCAGCGTGTCGCGTAGATCAGCTTATCAGTGAGCGGCATATCGCTTATCGCATATCGTTGATTTGTTCATATTTGTTATCGTTCGTTCGTTAGAAAAAAGTCATAGCTCAAAAAAAAAAAATTATAAAATTCGGGAACATTTTTTTTCTGCAGTTTTTTTTTTTAGGAGCTGGAGCGTACCAGGATGAGACAAATTTATAAGAGCTTCATAAAGGTTTTCACGCACAAAACTGAAGAGCAAATGGTAAATTGCTCTATAAAATAGCCGGGCCCCCAACAGGCCGGACTTCGTACTGCAAAATATTGAACTATTAAATGTTTACAATTTGTATGTTGGCCCATTTTCAATTCTGGCTACTATCTTGCAAGCTCTTTTCTATCTTTCGAAAGACTAATCGAAAGATGTGCTAAATAGGTGGTCTTAGCAATAAGGTTTCTAAAAATTTTATGAATAAATAAAAAAAAAAAATTTTAAATACCAATTTCTATATATGAACTACATAGAAAGCAGAGAACAATTTTTCGCAGACTCATAGAATTTGTTTTTATATATTTTGACTTGAAAATTATAGCAGCCATTATAAAGAATTTTTTAGATTGAAAATGAAAAATGTGGGTCGCATGTACTTAATAGATTTGAATAGATTCAATTCACTGCCAACAATCAAATGTTCCTTATATATATATATATAAAATAGTACCTTGAAATGCCAGCTTAATAGGGTCGGTAACTAATCACAGTGTACCGTTTCGATCTGTCTACATAGGCGAAATGCCTGCTCTGTTTTGTGGATGACGCGACAATGGAACGCGTCCTGAGCGAGTACCCAACGTTGGCCAGACAAACGGTAAGCTGATTTAATTAAGGACCTCTTACAGGGCGAATGTGTTATAAACCAGCACAGTATTTCGAAATTGTCAATTCTGGTAACTGTCTTGAAAGCGCTTTATTGTCTTTCTAACAACTAATTGAAAGATCTGTTAACGACCTTTTTAAAAATACTAAAAACTAAAAACTAGGGAAAATTAAATTACAAAGAGGAAAAATAAATACAATGAATTCTAAGCAAAGATAAATAACAACATAGTTTTGAAAATTAAATGAAATTAAAAAAAAAAATGTTTTCCCTTTAAACCAATAAAATCTAAAAATTAAATTAGAAAACGAATACCTTCTATAAATATGCAATTTTATTTAGGTTTTCGAAAATTACTATTTTAAAGATGGTAGAAATAGATGTAGACTGATTTCGTGTAGGGTTTAGACATCGACCTCAGAAAACTATGTTTTAAGCATCGATGTTATACTTAAGTATGTATCTATGTTGATTAAGCATCGGATGAAAGCAATCGATGTTTGAAACATCGATATTTTTTACTAAGATACAAGGCGATTGAATATTTGAAATGATTGAGTGTAAATTATGCAGCATTTTATTCCCAAAAATATGCAAAGAAACTAATAAGTTTACTTTAAAAATAAATGAAAAATCAAAAATAAAATCAAAGAGGAAAATAAAAAGTTTAGGCCTATTGGTCTAATTTCACATTTTACAGAAGCGAAATCGAAATATTATGCAAAATTTTTTGAGAGGAGTAATTAATTTTACGCCACGAACATCGATAGAAGCCATCGAGATAAAATAAATCGATGTTGTCAAAATATCGGGAGCGAAAATCGATGTTTTGAGCACTCGATTTTGTCTCAAAACATCGACTATTTAAAAAATCGATGTCGATGTCACAGCCCTAATCTCGCGGCAGATTGGAAAAGGTCTTTCCTAATTCTGACGGAGCGGTTGGTATTGCTCAACGTCATTTGGCACAGCCCAATAATATCTATTGGGGATACCCAATTCAGATATCGTGGTGTATCGTGGCAACTCCTTTTAGTGCAGCCGAAAGCGACTTTGAAGTCGACAAAGAGATGGCGAGTGTCGAGCCTTTTCATCGATGACGCGGCTTCGATCCCTGCTGACGACTAAAAAATAGAAGTGTGATGAGGAGATGTGGTGATCTCCGAAATATCTGATATAACTTCTACCGCTTAGAATTTGTTCTTTTTCTATTTTTCTTAATAAACATAATCGTGGTAAAAAGCTCAAAACAAAATTAAAAATGAAATATTAATAAGCCACAATAAGATTGACAAATACGGACTTTTCCGAGATTTGGCGCACTTTCCAGGTCTAAAGCCACACTAATAAGGCTCAATCAGTTCGTGGGCGGCGAGCTTCAGTCTTTCAATACACGCGATAAGACCTTGTAACCTATGCTTAGAAGACTAATCCCGCCGTAGTTGACGCGTATGGCAGGGTATTTATGAGCGGGAAATATGCTTCCACTGCTCGCACGTTTCGATTTGTTGAAGAGGTGTGAGAGTCGAGAGAGTGACGAATAAATTGGGTGGCATTTTTTATTGCAGGGAGACGGGTGCATATCTTGGCTTCAACAAGTTAGTGGTGCGAGTCGATGTTTGGCCCTCGGAGTGTACGTACGT